>NC_056463.1:170009-217338 GCF_008729295.1 Plectropomus leopardus
TATGCAGAGAATCATCACCTCAAGTTGTGTTTTAAAATGATCAAACAATTTACATGACATAACGTGCATAGTTAGAGCAATGTGAATTTCCATCATACCTATTTTCAGAGAGTCCAGTGCGAGTTGGAGTGGAGGCTGCTCTGCTCGGGCTGCCCAGAGGCTTTCGGGGTGTTGTGTCCTCTCTGCCTTCTGCACTCTGCCGCCTCGGTGTTGTCTGGAAGATGTTAGGAATCTGGATATTTGAGCCAAATGTAAGCGTATGCTTGTCTGAACGAAAACTTAAAAATGCAGTTGCATGTTCTCACTCACTTGTCTCTCTCCTGACGGATTGGTCTCATTTTTCACAGAGCGGTTCCCGAGCACACTGAGGTTTGCACTTCCGTGGGATTTTAAAACTGCAAAATAAGTAATGAATAAGAACTCAGTATAAAGTTGGGGGTTATGATTATCTCTTTTGCAAAACATCATCATATATTAAAATAGAATAACATGTAGCCACCCAGAAAAGCTGTAATGAAGAGTGTATTACAACTGCAATTTATTTGCACCAACAAGTTGAGGCCTGCTGTATTGGTATTTTTTTTTTTTTTATGAAAACAAAGAAAATATTGATTTGGTGATGTATAAGAAATACTCCTTTAAGTCTCAGTTACAACTCAGCATTACCTTGGAAAATACAACTAAAGCAAAGCTGTAGTTAAAAACAATGATTTTGTATGGACAAAATCAGAAAAAACAAAATCAGTCAAACATCACAAATAAGAATCACAGTCATTCGGTTTCCATCGTGCTGTGAACCATCAAAGCTTTTCTGGTTCTACTGAACAGAGGAGTGATTACCTGGTTTTCCCAACTTCAGCTTTTCCAGGTATTCTTTAGTCTTCTGAGCCACAGACGTGGGCACCTTGTCCAAGGTGATGACACTGCTGTCCTTCAAATACAGAATGATTCGGTTCAAACTCTGGTTGATGTTCTTCACGTTCTGGTTCAGCTGAGGACAAGAAAAAAAAATACACATTCATCAAATTAATTCCTTGATTGTAGTTTTAGATATTTCTTTTGTATGTTTTTTTTAATAAATAATTACAACTGCAGCTGATTGGTGTTATGGTTCAAGTCATTCAGGTCAAATTTAATTGTGCACTAATTACTTACCAATTTCCTACTTAATTGGCCTTTTGCTAACAAACATAGACTGGCCAAAAATAAAGTAGCATCAGCCAGCTCTGACAAGGGTCCGATGACTATGCAGCTGCGCTCCATGGACTCTGATGCAGTCTTTTCAGATTCTCTTCATTTTTTGATGGTTTTGTGGCTTGCAAACCAGATATTGTGCCTGGCCTACCTGTGCTAATGATATTAGTTGAAAGGAGCCAGAGTCAGACCCAAACTCGGGTTATCACAGTCAATTTTTAGGTGCCCTACAGCACCAAAACATCAGGATTTTTTTCTTCTTAAAATGATGCATTGCCCTTTCACATCACGCAAAGCCTGATCAAGGCTGGTATGTTGCTTTCATTCCCCCCTGTCATTCTGCAAAAAAACTTTTAAACACAGAATGGATTATTCTGCCTGTTTGCCAGCAGCAGAGATAGTAACAGTGCTAAACTGCTGTGTAAATAAAAAAATAATAGCTTTCAAGACAAGACAGGTGTGACGTATTAAGGGTGTGTTATGTATGCCGCCTAACAAGGAAGAAAAACAGCAGCAAATGCCCGCAAACTGGGTAGAATATAAGATTCAGGAGCTCATTAACATCTGAGCAGAAGACGAGATCAGCAAGCATTTAACAAGGACGATTAATGATAGCTTTATCATGCTATGCCACTGTTTCTGTTTAGAGAGTGATGCTTGACATATGTATTTTATGTCACACTAAATGCTGACGCTGCTGTTTTACACATCATGGCCATTATGCCTCTTTTGCATCTGGCACACCAACATGCTAGCTAAAAATTGCACAATGGATCGACATTATACCAGCATTGTTTGTTCTGTGTTTAAAAAAAAGAAAAAAAAAGAAAGACAGCATAATAAAGAGTCTTAGTTGTGACAGTGTTGCAAGACCTTTTAAAACATCTTGCCAAAGAGCTACAATTAAAAATTAGCCAACTGGCACTGGTTAATTTACAGAAATGTTTAATGATGTGTATTGTCATTACAAATAAGATAAAATAAATGGAAGTAAATAAGAAGGCCTATGATGAGACTTGCACTCAGAAGTAAAACACATTGATGTAAATGCAGGTGACACAACATTATTCCAGCAGTATTCCTGCCGGTACATTTAATATGTCTGGCTTAGTTAGGTCATTGCAGACAATGTGGAGAATCAACATGCAGGACTGCTTAATTACGGAGATGGATGTCATGAATTTTTACATATATGTGTTGAGGTAGGTTTTCGAAAGTCATTTTTCACGTCTCCAGCGGTTTTTAAGCATTGCTTTACTCTAAAGATGAGGACACACATTATGGTTGTTGAGCAAACTATAGATAACTTGAGAGTCACAATTGATGTGAAAAAATTGTACTTGACTTATGATCTGGTAAAAAATTTCTTCCAATGATATTGCCGCAAATAAAGAAAATAACCAATCAGTGCCGAGGAGTCTGTATTGCAGCTGTCAGTCACAGCTCGTGAAATTCGCTCAAACTATACTGTACTACTGTACAATACTGTAAGTAGCACTGACTTCTCATGTTCTCAACTTTCTCATTCTACAGCTAAACCGTACACTAAAACGGGTTTCTGAAAATATTTGAGTGAGAAATAGGCTGTGCAGTAACATTTAGTACTACAGTGACAGAATATTGATTCATACTTGATCAGCATTGCCTTGTTTAAAAAAAGCTATTTTAAAAGTTACCAACTTTAGCATTAATATTATTTCAAGCATGGTTCATTTAGTGTGAGAAAAATTAAATAAAAAGTCGCAGAAAAAAACCTTCTGGTCTGCCGTGATTTATCATCCACAGGATTTTCCCACACATTCATTTATTTATGGCAGGCCGCCTTGATTAAAACATCTGCCACCACAAAAAGATAATCTCATGCTATTGAAATATATTGTCCATACCATGCAGTTATTCACTGCAGACAGAGCAGCTGAACACAAGGTGCAATGAAAATGAAATTTAACATTTATTGCACTGGGTGTAAAAGTTTGCATTCACTCAATCTGCCTTTCCTCTCATCCATTAATCTGATCAGCTCTGACTGGATCAACTGATCAATTATCCACGCAGCGATTCGAACTGCTGCTGAGGGATAAAAAATAACTCGACCACAAAAACATCTGCTATCAGAGATGGTGCACAGAATGACAATAAAAAAGACACACACACACATAAATTCTGACTTGGGAAACACTGCATCCAGTTTATCTTGTTTCTGCACTTAGCTCATCAACTCACAATGTAACATGCCTCGAAGCTGATCCTGTACTATCAGACACGAAGTGCAAAGTAGGCTCATCTCAACTCATCTCTCATCTCACACAGTATGACATACAACTAACCTACAGGATTGCCATGATCACACAGTGTAAAAGGCTGTTTCGTTGGCTTGTCTATGCAAATTGCAGCGTAATTTAGCCACACAATTTATGTCATGTTTTGGTTTTCTGTGTTCTAGAACTATCATGTGCAAGGTCTCTTACATGATCCTGATCGTTATCTACTTTCAGTCTACAAGACATTCAGAGCTGTCCTTTTTTTGTTCAATATGTACTCCTTTATGACTGTCAGGACTAAAAAAAATATTTAGTTCCCTTCATTTAGTGAAAATGATAACTTATCTTTCATGACTGTCAAGACTACAAATGTGTGTGTTGGCAGAAAATAGTCATAGGTGGAGCATCCAGTCTTTGTGGTGTATTCCTAACTTTTTTTTTTTTTAATTTCTATTTCATAATATTGCTGTTAAAAGTGCAGTGGAAACAATTTCATTTAACAAAGTAAAAAATGGCAGTGTTAAAGTACAATTACAGGAAAAATTAGGTATTTTCTTGCTTGTTCTATGGGCAATCCATTGCTGATGACATCTACAAATGAGAACTAGTTTTCCAAAAATTGGAGTGGTGTTACTTAAAATGTTACTATGAAAATGTAATAAAAGGTACTACAGAATCCACAGCGATGTTTAAACATTTGCACCAATTATTCAATAAATACAACTCAAACGAAATTAACAATACCTGGAAAGTTTTGGATGCTCCGCCACAGTTAAATCTTAGACAGAGGTTGACTTTGTTGTCCTTTTCCAAAATCTCAAAGGTTCCTTCTCTCCATCTGGTGGTGCCCATGTCCAGGCTGGTAAAGCGGATCTTCACAGCGCCACCGCTGGAGAGTTTGGGCACTATGGTTGACATGGCTTACTATCCAGTTGGTGCACTTTGGAGGCTGGGACTTGTGGTCAACAAATCCTAAACAAGGGGGAAATTAAAAAAAAATCTGTCAATAATCACAGTGTGCCTTTTATTACACAGCATCAACGTTTCGTCACCATAGTGTGGATTATAATTGTCATGCTTTTACCATAGATGTACGACGAAATTACCGTTATTACTGCCTTTGCTCCAGTCAGCTAACGAGCTCAATGATGAACCACACCAATTTGAAAGAAATCATGAGTACTGATACCACAGGACTTATGAAAACTCTAATTAGAAAATGCGTGTTATTAGCGATGTTAAAATTGCTCCGCTAGAAATATTAATAACGCATTAAGCTAACCCGTTTTCACACCGCTTTACTACTGAGCGCTTGTGGAAAGTCATAACAAACTCCAAGTTAACCACAACAGCTAAACATTACAGACATGCTGTTAAACGACACACTTTCACAAAGACAATAGAGTCGCAGCATAATTTTGACAAACAAAGTGGAGAAACTCACGCCGCTCATGTTCGCTAACGGTTCTGAAATGAGCCACTGTAGCCTTTTGCATTAGCCACCGAACTAGCCAAATGCCCAATCTGTACAGCGGCAGCAAAGACGTGCGGAGGTGCACGACACACTACGACCTGCGCTCTTCTAGCTTCGTCAATGTTATTATCTCAAGACGAACAATGACAAAAAAAACCTGAAAAGTTACAAAGAATAAGCTACGGGTGAGACTACAGCCAAGCCGAGTGTCTGGGATGTAGATGATGTCGTCCCCTCATCTTGAATGGATGGGGGAGGCCGACATTAGCAAGTCGGCTAGCGGGCTAGCGGGAACTAGCTAACTGGCTAATTTGCCTGATTGTAATTTGGTGATGAAAACAGTGACACAGTTTGATGTAACCGCCGCAGCTCTTTACCTGACGATTTTATGTGGCCGTCTTGAAACTTTTAAATTACGGTATCGTGTCCGTAGGTCCTCCGAGGGCAGAAAGTTTGTTTTGCCGGCATTCAACTGCTCTCTGATACGTATGTTGTTGACAGTGGACCCGCACACGACGCCTCGCAACACTGCGCGATGATGGCGGGAATGTGAAAATTTACAACGGAAATGATAACCGAGAGCGCGTTCCCATCTTATTCTCGCGATATCTCAATTATGTGTATTTAGCTAGGCTGCTGCCATTGCTAACAAAAACTCGCCCCTGGACACATATTCTCTGAATTGCGTTCAGTTTTTACCTCCCGAGGCTGTTGTCGGTATCAATAAATGAAAATATTAACCTTTATTTAATCTTTAGCCCGTTTTCTTAATGAAGTTATGTTGCTTGTACTGTTCGCGCGTACCGGAGTGCATTTGTCAAGACATTTAACGCTAGCAGCTAGCTTGGGCTAGCTTGGGCTAGCTGCTCGTTCTGTTCGATACGACAAGTTTGTTTTATTGCAGCCACATTAGTTTGCCACAACGCAGCACTTTAGCTGATACAGAAGTTTACATAAAGACTCAAAGAGCTTCAGAGAATGCTGGCGACCGGAGCAGTAAGTTTTTAACATCCGTTTAACATCATTGTGAAGTATCAACCGTTTTAACATACATTTATTCTTTGTTTGTTTTGCTTTGATTTTATAACCATCACATTTACCATCAGCATTACACACAAATTTCGCATCATGGCTCAACTCATATTTGAAGCTGTATAATGATTTCACCGAGTGAGATATTCGAACCCAAGTCTCTGTATTTTCATGACTGCTTATGTATATGTGTACCTCGTTTTATTCATATTTCCCCAAATTCATCTTGATATTTGGTATTTTTTAGAAACTAAGGGATCTCCACTAGAGTTTAAAATAAAGGTTTCTGGCTTTGAACAATGCTTGCATGTACAGTTTGCGTTGGTTGGGCCTCCAAGTAGAAAACTGATATTGTGTGTTAGATAGCTAGGTAAACGCATGTTTGCTCTCACAAAATCAGACATCATATTTTGTAACATTGATTTAAATTATCTGAATGTGTCTAGTTGTAACAGACCTAACTTCATTACGTATAGGCAAAGTTGCTGAAATGTCTTTTGTTATACAATCAATCTATCAGTCAAACACACACACACACACACACACACACACACACACACACAACTACATAGGCACATGGGTAAAATAAAAAGCAAACCTAAAGCATGAAAATAATAGTAAAACTAGACTTAAAACTAGGAACTGAGGAAACACCACCATAGTGGAGGAAACACCAGAGGCAGGATAAAAACCTTTTAGATAAAAGACAAAAATGACAAATATAATATTTATAATAGGTAAAGTAGATAAATAAAATGCTCTAAATAGTAGAACAAATAATAATAGATAAATATTAAGAATAGTAAAAATTAGTAAAGTAATTAACAGAACAAAATTACAGAAAATCTAGT
This sequence comes from Plectropomus leopardus, assembly GCF_008729295.1. Taxonomy (NCBI): domain Eukaryota; kingdom Metazoa; phylum Chordata; class Actinopteri; order Perciformes; family Serranidae; genus Plectropomus; species Plectropomus leopardus. The sequence goes on from NC_056463.1 coordinate 176,822, forward strand.
AAAGCAATGAAACTGACTAAAATGTATGAATAAATAGATAAAGTTCAATTAAAAGCCTAACTAAAACCGTAGTTCTTGGTTTTGCTCTTAAAATGTGTGTGTGATGTACAGTATCCAATGCTTAACTAGATAGCGATGACTGATGCATTTATGCTTATTTCCCCATCTTTTCCAGGCTGTAACTAACGTCACAGCCCTGGCCCAGGTAGACCGAGAGAAGATCTACCAATGGATCAACGAGTTGTCCAGTCCAGAGACCAGAGAAAATGCTTTGCTGGAACTAAGCAAGAAACGCGAGTCTGTGCCAGACCTGGCACCAATGCTCTGGCACTCCTGTGGCACTATTGCTGCCCTGTTGCAGGTATGCCCAATATCCCATTCTTTTCTATAGCAAATAGTATGTTTTTATTTGTGTTGTTTTTAACTGATTTCTTTCCTCGTCTTATTTATTTCTCTTAGGAAATAGTGAACATCTATCCATCTATAAACCCACCTACACTTACAGCTCACCAGTCTAACAGAGTGTGCAATGCTCTGGCACTTCTGCAGTGTGTTGCCTCGCACCCAGAGACAAGGTAATAGCGAGTTCATTAAAAGGGAAATGTCAGTTTTTTAATGTTGGTGATGATAGCCTGTCTCAAGAAGTTTCAGCTGTGTAATGCTATTTTGTTTATAGGACAGTGGACATTTTTCCACTCCATCTGACACACTTTGCTCTGAAATAACAGTCAAATAGTCAGTGATAAATAATTTAAATGAGATTTGTATGTAGGATGTAAGTGTTTGATGTGACGGTATAATTCTTCAGTGAATATTAAAGGTAAAGCCTTAGAATTGACTTCTTTATCAGACATAACATCTAAATAATTTCCTTTTAATAATGTCTCTTTTCAATGTAGCAGAAATGTGCGATACATCTGAAAAGTGGACCTTAATTTCTTGTTCTTCAAGTTAATTGCATGTAATACTGCTGTAGGTATTTTTGTCTCTATTGTCAGTAAAATCAATGAAGTTGTAAAGGCATCCTTGTAGCTTGCATCTGATATTCACTGCATATAATTCTGGTTTTGTTAATTAAAATGATTTTACCTCTTTGTTCCTCACCAGATCTGCATTTCTTGCTGCTCACATCCCTCTCTTCCTTTACCCCTTTCTGCACACTGTGAGCAAAACACGTCCATTTGAGTACCTGCGACTTACCAGCCTTGGAGTCATAGGTAAACTTTATTCCCACTTTGACATTTTAATTTCTTGATTTAAGGTTGTTCCCACAAAATTGTGTCTTCATTATTCTCATCAAGCTGCTTTCTTGTATTTGCTGCAGGTGCCTTGGTCAAAACAGATGAACAGGAAGTGATTAACTTCCTCCTCACCACTGAAATCATCCCACTGTGTCTCCGTATTATGGAATCAGGGAGTGAGCTTTCCAAGACGGTACGCAACTGTTCCAGCTGCCTTTTCTGCAGTCCTCTAACTAACATATACCCTAACCAGGGCTCCCGTGTTGACTCTAAGTAATTGATGTCAGCACATTTTTTTCTCTTCAATTTTGGTGATTGTAAAAGTGGTCTTCCGTGTAATTTTGAGTGGCATTAGAAAAGTGTAACTTGCCTTAAGCTGCAGGAACCATGCTAACTTGACTGTTGGTGTGTATTTATAGATAAAAACCTGGGTCTTTCTCTCTTGTTGATCACCTACACTGTTTAACTACCGTAAAAAAAAAAAATTAAAAAAAGAGCAGATCATCAGACCTGCTACTTTTCTTTGAGAATTAAAAGAACTTAAAACGGCTGTAGTGTCAGTCAAACCGTCTATATTTTTTACTCTCAAGTTACAGAAAAATAATATATTAATTAACAGTTTTGGTATGTAATGGGGTTGCTACACCAGCTAATGCCTCATTATTCTTCTCCTCATATTGTTTGGCAGGTTGCTACTTTCATACTGCAGAAGATCCTGCTGGATGACACAGGGCTGGCCTATATATGTCAGACGTATGAACGTTTCTCCCACGTCGCTATGATCCTTGTGAGTGCTCTGAAGAAACCTCTGAGTTTGAATTCTCCTTCTGAGTCTCTGCACCATATAACACTTTGCATTGATTGTAATGGAAGATCCTCTGTCACAATGTAATCTGATGGGTTTTTTTTGCAGGGCAAAATGGTGCTGCAGCTCTCTAAAGAACCGTCTGCTCGCCTGTTGAAGCATGTTGTTCGCTGCTACCTTCGCCTCTCAGACAATCTCAGGTAAAGCAGTATTGTACAGAATGCAACACACCTGTATTAACTTCAGCTCTTGATTGAGGGCCGATTTATGTTGAATTGTTTCCAGTCCCCCTGACTCTGGAAACTTTCAATAGAGTAGAGAAAGTTCGCAGTACTGCCACCAGGGGGAGCCTTTACACAAATTCAGTGTGTTGACTGGCAGTTAAATGGCTTGTAAGCCTGTGGTCACAATGTAATATTTACACTCTCATTGTTTATTAGGTAATGATCAGAAAATGTATTAACTGCTGTTTTTATTATCCGTTTCAATTATTTTATTTTTTTTTTTGGTGAATACAGACTTATAGATACGCTTTTGGCATTTTTGGCTGTTAGAAGGACAAAGAAAGCAATTTCAAAATATTGCTCTTTGAGTTCTGGTATCTGTTGACTATTGCCAATATAATTTTTGGTTTTACATGATTGAAAATATTGCACATGGGGGAGGTACCCCACTTTGCCTGAAATTAAGACTGAAGACATTATAAGATATTATTTATTTATTATTTCCATGCCTTTGTGCCTTAGTATCATTCTGTGTCCCCTCTGTAAAACTTGAGTTTTTTGCGGGTCTATGAACACAGAGCAGGCGGAGCTCTCCTTGAGTTCATTTTTTCCACAGCAGCAGTTTGTGACTCACCAGGTGAATAATTGATCCGACAAACTGTTCACAGCTGATCAGGTCGATTGATGAGAGGAGCAGCCGCTGTGAGTGAATGCAAACTTTCAGACACAGCAGCATGAACAACCAAGTTTCATTTTAATGTGCCTGACATTCTCCATCTGTGCCCAGAGTTCGCTTTGCACTCCGAGAGTGTGTGGCAATGAATAACCAAACAGTATATATACCCCAACAGTGCTCCTAATGAATGATTCAGCTTAGGATTGCGAATCTTAAGCACTTTTCTTAATCGATTATTGGTAAAAGTAACAATCAATCAATATAAAAGAACACTAAAATAAAAACGTTGCTTATTTCTAACAATACCAAATGCTATTTTTCCTAAATTAACGCTCACAGCAACATATTGCATATCCTTTGACAGCATTGCATAGCCTATCGATTAATTTTTCTGAATTTCACATATTCGATTAAATTCTTAATGATCGATTAATTGATTGTCGATTAATTGTTATAATCCCAAATCCAGCTCTAAAATTAGAATAGGAGATTTGTGATAGCAGCTGTTTTAATTGTTGCAGTCTGCTACACTTAAATGAATGTGTGGGAAACCCTGGATAGAAAAGGTCCCCACAAAAGTAGAAGAGTGCCAGCAGTCAGGCTGGATATATTTTAATAATCAGCCAGTGTATGATGAATTTTACCCACTGGAGTTCGCATCAAGTTCAGATCAGTTGAAAGTTAAACATTGACCAGTTGGATTTGTGTTTTAATATCAAAAGGTCCGTGTTGTTTGCATCAACGACTCTGATCCAAAGTTATTTTAAAGAGGAGCACAAAGATGCAGCTCTTCTCCTCTGCAGCATCTAATGGATGAATCCAGCATGTGTGACGCAGCAAAGCACTCTGCTCACCAATTTCCTGTGAAAGAGACTAGTGTATTTAACCGGCGTTTACCAATATTTTGTTTATCAACCTGATAGGTAAGGTATAGCTCATTATAGCTAGTATTGCTTTCAGTATTAGTAATAATGCATATCAGGAAAGCATAATGCAGAAGAGGGCTTATACTTGAAAAATAAATTAAGCAGGAGAACCTCCATAGATAGCAGCCTTTATCTGAGGAATCACCTTTTCTCTGCATGACTTTTTCATATATGTGTATGTAGTCTTGATGTACTGTAGGTAGAGAAGTACAGCCTTTCATTGAATAATAATAACTTTATTTAATAGATTTACCTCTCGCTGCCATTTGGAGCCCTCAACATGAGAAGCTTTGTCTTTAATAGCAAGATGCTGTCGACAAAAAAAGTACTTATATGGTGTTCCTTCCTTCAGAGCCAGAGAAGCGCTGCGTCAGTGTCTGCCAGACCAGCTGAAAGACAGCACCTTCGCCCAGGTGCTGAAGGACGACACCACCACGAAGCGTTGGCTGGCTCAGCTGGTCAAGAATCTGCAGGAGGGCCAAGTCACCGACGCCAGAGGTATCCCACTGGCTCCGCAGTGACGGGGACAAAGTATGTGTTTACAGAAGGACTCTGTCATCACCGTCTAGATTTTGTATTTTTGCCAAATGTGGTGCTAAGATTGTCTGCAAAGTGAAAGAAATAATAAATGAAGTTTTTTTTTTTTTTGCTTTTGGATAGATAAATTACACCATTTTTTCCCCCCACACAGTAGGTCACTATAACAACTGAAAAAAATCCTGCTTTTTATGAGCCAGAGTGAAGCCAAAACTGATAACTCATATTTGAGACTAATTAAAATCCAATGATGATTTGTTGGCTGGTATTTGTTTATGACAGATATGTTTTTGGCAAAATCGCTTAAATTTTGATGGAGAGTTGTGCTAAAGATATGTCTGGGTAGGATATTTTACAACTTAAACTTAGTCATTTTGAACAGGTAACTGAAAATTCAAAATAACTGCTATAACAGAAAAAGACATGAAACATGAAATGGGGAAAAAATGGCCCAATATGCAATGCAGCTTGTAAAACACGTATTGCTGCAGTTCTCACTTCGATTTCTATCTCCATGTCTGTCCACATATCAATACTGATCAATACGAATGATAAGCCAGTATCGATTGTTATTATCAGCTCCTCCACAATATTGGTCAACACTCGTCTTTTCCCGTTCATCACTGTAACTTGATGTAACATTCCACCTCAAAACAGGAACTGTTATTTTTTGCTTCTTGCATTTCAAATAAGACTTTTTAATCTTCTATATGACTGGTTTTGTCTCTTTATTTGTGGGTTGATACCACAGTATATGCAGCAGTTTAGTAGAACTGCAGATGAATTTCCTTAATAGTTTTATGTGTTTGTTGGCTTATATTTGGCCTAGTAATCTATGAGATGTTTAACACCTCTTTTAGGATTAATTGTGCCTTTGACATGTGCTTAGGAGAACTGCTTTCAGTCCTTTTTACTGGAAAGACGGGGGGGAGACATTGACTCTGAAGGACAAATTGTTGTCCAAGTGGAAACAAACATTTTTTTTACCCCACCCAAACGTTCCCAAGAGGTATTGCTGGCACCAGACAACCAGAGAGCTTTCCGTTTTCCTCAGAGCCTAGCAACATGTTCCTTTTCTCTCATCAGTTAAGAGTTTCCACAGATACCTCGGTTCTGCCATGTTTGCTGCTGGGGATAGTAACTTACACTAGGTGGCTTTCCATGACAGATTTGAGCAAAAGCTTAAGTGATATTTTCAAAATGTCAAAACACAATTGCGTTTCCACTGAGTGATGCTATGTGACTTCTCCACTCATGATAACATTCCAAGAAGCGTGCTGATTGATGTCCAAAACATTGGCAATTTGGCACAGAAACTGTAAGTTTAAGAAGGGTACAGACTGCTCTTGACATGAGTCGGAGCATATCAGAGCAAAGTCTGGACACTTTCATGTAGTGTACGCTGGTCATTGACGCAACCGGAGAATGCATACCATCAAAGGCCAGTGAATGTATCGTTATCGCTACATTGCACCTAACTTTAGCCAACGTTGCCTTGGCTTGGATCCAGTATGTTACGTACTTAACTCATCTCAAGCTCCCTCTGCAGTCTGCAAGTGTTTCACTACAACGTTGCGTTGAAGCAGAGTTCAGATAACTGTTGGGTTAGTGGGTTTGCCTTGTACTAGTGATGGGCACAGTTTGTTGGGGCGTGTCGTGTACACTATAAACATAATGTGTATAACTATACACGTCTCTTTTGTATCCAGTGGTAGACAGAATTGTACAGTGAAACCGACACTTAGGGAACCAATGTTAAAGCCCATGGTGTCATTGTCTTTGGCCATTACACTGTGTAATCATTTACAATATAATGATAAACTAAAGCAAAAATGTGTCTATTTCCACTTAAATGCCACTTTTGGTTGATAAAATGGCTGAAATGATTCACAAAAACAGTTACTGATGAATTTCCTGTCAGCTGATTAAATCAATACATTGTTTCACAAGTCACGCCCCAGCATGACTGCAAGTATCAGTTCAAGGTCTGAAGTTTCTTGAAGATGGTTTCATTTGTTGTTTGACAGATGAGAAAGTGGCTCACCTGAGCTCACTGAATTCTTACTCTAACAGCCCAACAGACTCATGAGCCTTGATTTCCTCTCACCGGTACATTAACAGATTGTGGCCCCCATAGATTCCATTATGCTCACAGCAACTGCTTCACCTACGCTCAAGCCTTCCATTTGTGAGCAAATCCGATCCCCATAAGAGGTGTTGCAGAGTTAGCATTGTGTGTTTTCGTCCGTTTATGAGGAAAGAGCTTCAGTAGCTAAAGTCATTAGAGGCCAGGTCCTGGGACCCTTTCAAATGATAGAGTGCATTAGCTCGACTGGGTTGAGAACGGTGAAAGTGATGTTTTCCATTTTTATGGTGCTGTTTGTGATTTGGATGTCTACATTGTCAGCCAGTAATATTCTCCTATGATTTGTTTGCATTTTAAAGCAGGTTTGAACTAAGACTGTGAATCACCAGAGGCCCCATGAAGTAGTTAGTAAGTAGGACTGGACCAAGGGAAGAATGGAGGGGAAAGGAAAAAAAAACCCTTGTTTTTCTTCAAGTGTATTTCAGGCTCCATTTTTAAGGTGGAGCATCTTATGAAGTTATCGTTATAATTCTAAAAATTCTGATCTCTTGCTTTTTTATGACCAGAATTTAATTGTACTTTTACTTTCAATACTTTAGTACATTTAATATCCTAAAATTACTTTTTATACTTAAGTGCAGCATATATCAGATGCTTTAAGACTTTTACTCAAGTAATATTCTAATAGGTGACTTTAATTTCTACCAAATTCATTTCTTGCTAAGAAATCTGTACTCAAGTATGGCTTTTGGGGAACTTCATCCACCACTGGCTGCAATAAGCTAAGTATTGTGATATAATCTATTGTAATTTCCAAAGGAAAACATTGTCAACATTTGTATTATCTCTTAATCTCTTATCTCTTATAAAGTTTTCAGTCCATTCATCTCAGTTAAGTTATTTTTATTGCTGCAAAATGTAAATGTAGTGGACTGTCAAAGCAAATAGTTATATTAATCTAGTAAGCTATTAAAAGTTTCATTTGTATTTGCAATATTTATAACTTATGCAATTAAAAAAAATTGGCTTCAGTGTAGCAATACAATATTTCCACACAAAAGTATTTCGATGCTATGCTGTATTAATTTTTCTGGGCTCAGTGCCTTTTCACATGCATGTTGGACAGTGGAGAAATATAAATTAAATTAAGCACTGTAATAAAATCTACACGGCTGTGCTCTGCAGTGTGTGGCACCTTGCCAAGTTCTATACTATCATCCTTTATCAGCCTTTACTCAGACTATTGCAATCTTTAGATATCATCAAATATCAGGAGTTTTTTTACTTGAACAATATGTATTTCTCATTGTTTTATGTTCGGGCCTCTCCAGCACAGCAGGAATTTTCCCAGAATTGTGATCCTTGTTATCAGTGCTGATACAGAACGCAAGAGTCACCCTGCAGAACAGCAACTATCACTCAGAGGATGAGGAAGAAAGACAGACAGAAAGAGGTGAAGCACGCTGAAAGGAATGACCCTCACCAGATGCAGCGAGTGAGGGGACTGCGGATGGTGGAATGAGGGAGTGGCAGGAAAGGAAGGAAGGCTGGTGGGGAGGGGGTGGGCAGAGGAGGAGGAGGAGGAGGAGGAAGAGGATGAGGAGGGGTAGGAGCAGAGCGTACCAGTGTGAGGCAGCAGCGACTAGGGAATCGGGTTTCTCAGACCTATAGCAGTGAGAGTGCTGAGAGAGGGGAGGAGAGAGGAGGCTGAGCCAGATTTCCCCTCGGACACTCCCATTCTTTTAAAGGTCCTGAGCTCAGCTAACAGTCCCTGGACTCTCCTTGATCCTGGATCTCAGTGACCAGTGACGTACACACCTCCCTGAACCTTATCTCGGGCCGGCCATCAAGGGTCCTACCCCTCAGTGTCTTGGGGCCCTTCCTGGGAGAGCTGTCTCCTACAGAGCACCTACATCTGGAGGTCTGACAATATCCCTGCTAAGATCTGCACTTTTGGTAAGCAAAACTCTTTTTCCCCTATCTAGGAGAAATGCAAGGTTGTATGACTCATTATCCTTCTTTCTTTAGCTGCAGTTGTATAGAGGCTGAAAGGATGCTTTTATGTCTCATATTTCTGCCTCTGGTTCTAATTTTCTGTGCACAAACCTCACTCCCTGCAGCTGTTTGGAGTTATATATGGATTTAATTGGACGAACTGTTTACTTGTTTGTCGAATTCTTCACATGTGCAGGAAAAAGGCAGTCAAGGGTAAACACCAGGACACAGATTTCAATGTACAGGCAAAATGGAACATTCCTACGATGGATAAAACTCATTTAAACTAAACTACAGCAGAAGCGCACAAGATAAAAGTATGAACATGTTTGGTTTTTATGAGAGTTTCCCAATTTCTGTCCTCTCAGATTAGTCATGTCTGTGTGTTTGTGTGTGTGGTCAGTGAACTCCCTGGAGAAGTGGCCATGTGTGACTCATCTGCATGCTTATGCATGGCCCCAAAAATAAAACATAACGTGACCTAATTGAAGCTTAAAAAGTCTGGATGTTAGGCACGAAGGAGGGTGTGTTGAACTTTCAACAGTAGAAAACTTGGATGGGAAATAGAAATGTCTTTGACGTGGCTCCGCAGTGAAAGTGCAACACATAAAAAGCGCACTTCAGTTAATGGAGCAAATAGCTGTGGAAAATAAGCCTGGCTTTCATGGTCAGTCTGTGTTTTTCCATATGAGCGTAATATTAAATCGTGAAGCAACTGTGAAAGCATTCCTAACATCACGTCAGTCATACTGTGGTGAGAACTCTATGTCTCTGTCTAACTTTCTCCTGAAGGGGGGCTGGCACACATTTGGTTGTGAAACAAGTAGAACCCAAGTCTAGATCTTGTTGTTTCAGGAGACAATGGAAGGAAAGGATATCTGTCAGACAGGAACACAAATATAAAGACTTAAAAAAAAAACCCTTTCCTTTCTGGAAGTGTTTGATCCACGTTTATCTGTGAACAGCAGAGATAGCAGGAATTTAACAGTTTTCACTGATAAGCACAAAGTCTGCGGTACATTTGTCTCGTTCTGTTTAAGTGTCTGCTTTTATTGAGACACATTGTGAGGATACATAAAAGGTCTCAAAACACTAAGAAACAAATGTATAATTTCAGGCTATAGAAAAAGCTAGACTTGGGTTGACCTGTCTATTAAAGCAATGGTCTTGTATAACTCAGTATATACAGAGTAGCAGTGGTGGATTCAAGCTTTCCAGCACGTAGGGCAACCTCAGCACGATCTCGTCCCAACTCATCATATACTGCCTCTTTATCTGTGGACCTACATGTCAAAATTTGACACACTAAATAAAATAAATACATTAATTAATTAATATTAATAATAGTAGTAGTAATAACCAAAAAGAAATTGACACACTAAGTACCTTTCCACATTAGTTTTTGACGTTTAGGGACTGCGTGTCAGTTTCTGCTTGTTACATGCATTGTGTCTTTTCAAACTATGCGTCCATTTTTACAGGATATGTACAGTTTCTCCTCGTTGTAAAATGCATTGTTTTTAGGTTATTTCCTTAAGTTTATGAAACAAAAGACTGTGGTTAGGTTTGGCTTAAAATAAGTTTGGCTATAACTCATATTATATATGTCATTACTGTAGCCTGCAACACATACTAGCATACTACATTGTTAATAAAAATAACTCCATTGACTTTTGGTATATAGACTTTGGTGGATTCTTTAGATGGAATGACGAAAAGGTAATGGACAGGCTTTCTTGTTGTTTCCTGTTTGAAATGCTGAGTAGAAAACCAGGGACCGTCCAACTAGCAGCCCGTTTGTCCAGTCAGGATCATTCCAAGATAAAGTACGTCACCAGGGGGAGGCAGCCAGTCTTTTAAAAAAGGAGGGAAAACGTTAGTGGTCAATTAAGTAGAGCAACACATGCTCTAGTGTCCTTGTCAGACCTGCAGGAAATGCGCCGTTAGAAGTGATATATATGTTTACAAGTCCAAAAATCTTTCGCCATGCTAGCAGCCCTGTGTGCTAAATGCTAGCACCATAATGCTAACATGCTCGCAATAGCAATGCTAATGTTAAGCAGGTATCATGTTCACCAGGTTAACCATCTTAGTTTACTGTTTTATTAGGCTAACATTTGCTAATTAGCACTAGCTGAGGCAGATTGGAATGTCATTTGTTCTGCAGTTATTTGGTCAGAACCAAAGTATTAACAGTTTTGACCAGATGATGAAAAGTAAAGTGAATCACCAAAGTTGTTACAATTCATCCTGAGGTGAGTGTTTGAGCCAAATTAATGGCAATCCATCCAAAAGTTTTTGAGACATTTTGGTCCAACCACAAATGTAGCCCTATTGTAGTGCAAGATGAAAAGTCATAGGGTCAACAAAGTCATTATGGTGCATCCTCAGGGAACCATGAATGTCTGCATTAGACTTCATGGCAAACATGTCAGTCGTGGAAATATATAGACCAGTGTGGTGGACCGATTGAACAACAACAGTTTGTCACACCAACATTGTCTTACCTTTGGGCCAAGCCACCAGCATAGTTAGAAAATGATACCTATACTACAGTTTTGTATGATACATAAATTCTCAGGAGAATAATTTTAAGATTTGCAAATTATTAATTTAAAGTGATCACGTAGTCACATGTAGTAAAATCAAACTTTAAAAAAAACCCAATATTTCTCCTGATTTCTATCACATGAGGCTAAGGTGAGTACAGGCTGCTGAGTGTGTCTGGTTTCTCTGAGTCAGCACAAAGGCTGCAGGAGCTGCCGTACACAAGCCTTTCAGTCTGCTCGCCCATAATGAGTAAAGATTGATGGTGTGAGTGGATCAAGATTTAAACGCTGACTCACCCTGAAAATACCTTGGCATTGAGTGCATCAAGTCAACCACACTCTCGCAGACTGTGTCGGTGTTCGGTCTCTTTCAGTTATCTTTTAAGAGAACTCTTTTTGGTTGCCCCAGTTTCATGTCACAGATGTCAGGTTTATCAGACCTTGAGCTGGTGGCGATTAAGTGTTTTGCTCAGAAGCATTCCAGCAGAGCAGTCAATTGCCAACTCAGGGAGTTTGAGCCCAGATCTCATAGTTTAATAACTAGGATTCCTGTCAGGATCCTATACTGTTCAGCAGATTGTAACTATGTGAGGCACAACAGAATGGCTGATTAAGGTGATGGATGGACATGTTTCGCATGAATCAGCAGGGAAGTCCTGAATGAGCAAAAAGTGAACTAGCAATGCCCTTCCTTAACAACTCAAATCAAGTTTCCCTATAGCAAGGTACTGAATAAACTACCCCAATGAATTTACTACAATAACAGGGAACTGGAGTTTTGTGTAACTATCAGTCTGAACCAGGCAGCTGCTAAAAGTGTTGCGCAAACTGTCTGTGTACATTTACAGATTAAAATTATATTGTGATTTCTTTTTCTGTTGAGGTAGTTCATGCATCAAATGAATGCACATAGAGGTTTTATGAAATGTATTTTGTTTGGAAACAGGGCAAAGCATCTGGAACAGTTTGCTGACATCTGCTTCTTCTTAGCACCACATTTTCATTGGCATGATTCAAGAATAGAAATGGATCCTGAAAGTTCACGTGAGTAAATATTATTCTAACAGAATGAGGATAGAGAAATTGTGAAGATTTTGCAATTTGTTTGAAAGTTTAAGGTCTAATAGAAGTTGAGCTTAATGTTAACGTCCATACATCCTTATTGAATCAGTAATGGCATAATCATTGAAGTAGTGAAATCCTCTCCCTGGCTTGCCAGTTTTGATGGTTTAGTATTTGAGGTAGGACATGATCATGACATTTGACTTTTTACATGACTCTGCAGGCATCCAAGATGACCCAGATGTCAAGGTGATGATGGCAGGGTCGACTCTGAGAAAAGTCAAGTCACGATCGTGGAAGAAGCAGCGGCATTTTCGCCTTCTGGAGGATGGCCTGACTATCTGGTACAAGTCAAGATGGGCTGGCAGAGGTCACTCCACTTGTGAGTACAGAAGTGTGTGTGCATCTTTACATGCTTGATTGTACTCATATATTAACTGTTGTTTTATTCATATGACCTCTTCAGTCAGTCGTTGAAAAATATAGCGCATTATACTGACTAATTGGTTCAAATACAGGCACAAGCACACAGAAAGTTTTCAAGCATGTAGATTAGCATGAATGGTACTGCATCACGTAATCTCAATTGGAAGTACACCTTTTAGGGCACCTAATTGTGTTTTTTCCACTGATGGGCACCATACAGAGCAGTTTGACACATTTTCTCTTCTTGAAGGGAACCCAAGAAGGCACTGCATCATATTATCTCCACTTAAGGGCTCTCTAAATCACACTTCATGATTTTTCACTGAAAGCACACTCCATGATGTTTTCTCCACTGGAGGGGAACCCAGAGAGTACTTCATTAGGGTTTCTCCACTGAAATGGCCCTGTGATGGCACTTCATCAGGTTGTCTTTACTTGAAGTGCACCCTTGAGGACACTTAATTGTGTTTTCTCCACTGAGGGGCACTATACAGACATATTCATCATATTTTCCTCTACTGGAAGGAAACCCTGGAGGGCACTGTATCATATTTTCTCTGTTTAAGGGCTCTGTAGATGGCCTTGAACAATGGCATGTTTGTTTGTTTGTTTTTTTCACTGAAAGGGCACTTTGTGTTTTCTCCACTAGAAGAACACCCTTAAAGGCACTCAATTGTGTTTTCTCCACTAGAAGGGCACCCTCAAGGGAACTGTACCATACCGTGTTTTAAGAGAACACTAGAGGATACTTCATCTTCATGTAGTGTTTTGGCACAGGGAGGATGGAAGTGGTTAAAGAACGTTGTTTGGGCCAGTGACAGGTTGAACATGATGCTAGGCAACTAACTGAAGACCTCAGTTAGCTGCTTAGCATCATCTTCAACCTGAGGCCCTGAACAGGGCCGTATGCAAGGTTTTAGAAACACTGAGGTCCAAAAACCAAGCTTGCTATGGGGGTTCATCAGGGCATGATCTCTTGAGATTTTTCTAAATTCGCTGATCTAAATACGTGCATTTTAAGACATTTGGAGAGCAAAAAATGGACAACATCTTGGGGTGCTCCACCAGAAAAAAAATTGAAATAAAAAAAAAAGAAATCCTGCATTTCTACACCACCTACACTAGTCTGGATTGATTAGATTGAGGGTGTAGAGAACAGCATAATTATTGGATGGACCCTGTATGAGGAAATGATAGAATAATCATAATAATCAGTGCTGGACTTTTCTATCAGCCCCCCAATTAAAGGGCCCAAACTATGATTGATCTACTTTGATGGTTAGATATGAAAAATAATGAATACTCTTTCTGTTCTTACTCATTGTTCCCTAAAATAATGTACCAAAGGCCCCTAAAGCTCCTTTTTAAAAAGGGAACTGCATACTTCTAAAATATAGAGGTCCTGCCCTTGGGGACCTCAGTGATAGGTACGGCCATGGCCTGAGCACGTTTCTGAGATGCTCTCAGGACCAGCTAATCTTATTCAAAGCACCGCACATTCCAGTCGGAAAAAATGTTAGCGCTTGATGGTCTGCAGGAAGCACAGTCTTAATGGCTCTCTCCTGATCATCTTTGTCAAAGCGTGTGTCAGAGATAAGAATTTCATTAGGGTAGGAGGCATCACTGGTTTTGGTGGTTGTGTTGGTTTTTGCAGTTCAGCTTTTGTGCTGATTAAAAACATAGTGTTAGTTTAAGATGTGTCGACTGCCTTTTTTTTTTTACTTCTGAAAAAGCCAGGTTAACTGTTCCACAATATCTCCAGTCGTGATGCTGATCTGAGAGGCTGCAGGTTCCAGCTACATATTTACCATACAGAAATGAAGGTGTTATCCCCAAGCCCCAAGTTCACTTCATATCAATTGGTTGTACATATCAAAATTCATGGCAAAAGTATTTATCAGCCCAAACAGCTTCATTATCCAGTTTCTTTGTCCTTGCCAGTCTCGATTACTGAGGTGGAGGCAGTGCGTGAGGGCCACCAGTCGGAGGTCCTGCTGAGCATTGCTGAGGAGTTCCACGCTGACCTCTGCTTCACTTTGGTGTTTCACGGTCGCCAAGGCAACCTGGACCTTGTGGCTGAGTCACCAGAAGAAGCTCAGGCCTGGATCCAGGGAGTGCGTAAGCTGATTCGAAAGGCTCAAACAATGGATGAGAAGGAGAGGCTGGACCAGTATCCTTTTACTGTAGACGCTTACTGTTTGGTATTTTATGAAAAACACAGACTCAAACTGTCTTCTTTGAACAAAACTGAAAGTAGTCTTGCTAAAAGTGTGATCTCCCCCAAAGAGTGTCATATTATAGGCTAATAATATAAAGTGGTGATAGATTGGAGATACGGGCGTAGAAAGCACTGAAAATGTTGGTGGGACAAGCTAACGGGAGGGTGTGGGTGCCCTCCTCCACAACATTTTTATCAGAGTACATTTCCTGTGTTCTAAAACTACAGGTGCTTTGATACTTTCATCTGGCTACACTAGCGGGAGAAAAAGTATGGGTATATTTTAATTTCATCTAGGGGAAGTGGATGGTCCAAGATCACATATTTGAAGACATTAAGACTAAAAGTACTAAGAAATTAATTTGATGACTAATGAAAACCATCTTTAATAATAATGCCTCATTGTTTGTTTCAACTTCATGCTTGCTTGCAATTGCAGTTTCTGTTAAATGGATTTCTTTAATGTTATCAAATCAATAAGTGAAGTGGAGAGGGCAACTGCTGTCAAAGTGTCTAATGCATTCTCCAATAAACTACATTCATCCTCTAATCATATCTACCACTATAAAGAATCAGCAGCACCTGAGGCTGATGTCTCAAAGCTAGATTATGTTGTTAGCCAGTTATCTGGGTGGTTTTGTTTAAACTTTACATCATAGACTGTAATGGAAGGAGCCACCATAACTTCACCTATTGGTTTATGGTATTTTGGTATTGTGTTTATCGCCATCATGGATTTCTGGAGCCAGAAGGGACCATATTGGACATGAGGGTGGCGATGACCCTATGACTAGCTAGAAAAAAAACAACTAAAAACAGAAATAATACAAAACCATTGAAGTTTGCTCTACCCATGAGATTATATGAACAGTGAATTATACTAATAGAGCTCTCCAACTGATTGTAACATTTTTAAATGGAGAAATCAAGTTTTTACATTTGAATTGTTATTCCACAACACTTGTTCGCTGGCGTTGTCCTCAACGTCTTGTCAGGTGGGTCTTGGACTGGTTCCAGAAAGCGGACAAAAACAAGGACGGAAAGATGAACTTCAAAGAGGTGCGGAAACTGCTGAAGATGATGAACGTGGACATGAATGAGGAGCATGCTTTGCATCTTTTCACGGTGAGCTTTTGAACTGCTTTGGATATTGTTGCATCTTGGTGTAAATTGTAAGAATTTAGTTTAATTAACTTTGAATGTGAGATTTATTAAATTACATTTCAGAGCTCTTCTCACACTCCATTTGATGTGACACATTAGCTACAATGTTATAGTACAGCATTTAAATAGATAATAAACATTGCAACAAATACATAACTAAAGCTCTTCTTTTATTTCCACAGATGGCTGATAAATACGAGAGTGGCTCTTTGGAAATCGAGCAGTTTGTCCATTTCTATAAGATGCTGACTCAGAGGGATGAAGTGTGGAAGGTGTTCCAGGATTACTCCGGAGATGGAGAGAAGTTAATGTTAGAGGAGCTGGAGAACTTCCTGAGTGTTGAGCAGCATGAGGGAGAGAAGAGTTCCCAGCATGCCCAGGAGCTGATTGATCGCTACGAACCATCTGAGTCAGGTAAAGATGTCTGACTGACAGCAGCAGTGGTGGAATGTAGCCAAGTACATTAACTCAAATTATGTACTAAACTATTTTACTTGAGTATTAATCCATTATTAATCCAATGCCAATTGAAATTTTCTCAGTACTTTTCTAATTTATACTTACTTTACACATTAGTATATAGACACACAATATTTCAGTGTCTACAGCAGATCAGAAAAGGTAGATATTAGCAATGTAAAATGTTTTTTTATAATCCAAAATGCTTAAGGTGATGTATTTGTTAGAGTTTTGTATATTTTAAGGTTCCACATTTTTATCAGATTAACATTATTGTTTTTATGCAAGATGTGTTTTCAAGTGTTAGATTTTAGTGTTTGAACTGATTAAAAGAGCACTGGATTCAAGGAAATGTGGCAAATTAGAAGGACATATGTGATATCAGTGCATAATGACACACAAAAAAAAGACTTTTTGTTTGTGAATATTGTCACAAACTGGAGATAAAAGCATCTGCACACTGAAATCTTGTATTCACAGCTTTGGGTCTCATGACTATATTTTTAGAAAAAAAAGAGTCATATGAGCATCTCTTTGAGCCTGAGTACAGGCAGCATACCAAGGCCACCAAAGATTAGTGTCACCAATTCAGTGTCTGACCAAATGTCTCCCCTTCTCTTCTTGACCTATGATGTTAACGTTCAGCCAGAAAAGTGTTTTTGCAGAACATTATGTGACAATGAAGTTGATCTTTGACCTTTTAGATACACGGTAAAATGTTGTTACTTCATAATTTTATCCTTTTTGAAATTTGTGTGAAATTTTCTCATGATTAGCAAAAGAATTCCTGAGTTAGGGCCAAAAAATAGGTTTTATGAGGTCACGTTGATCTTGACCTTTAAACGTAAACCACCAAATTCAAAACAGTTCATCCTTGATTCAAGTGGATGTTTGAAGAAATGCCGTCAAGGTGTTCCTGAGATGTTGCATTCATGAGAATGACACAGATGCAAGGTCAGAGTGACCTTGACCTTTGGCCTTTAAAATCTAATCTGTTCATTTTTGACTCTAAGTGGAAGTTTGTTCCAAATTTGAAAAAATCCCATCCCTGTGATATTGTGTTCATGAGAAGGAGACAGATGGGGTCACAATGACCTTTACCTTTGGCGACCAAAGTCTTATCAGTACATTCTCTAGTCCAAGTGCAAATTTTTGCCAAATTTGAGGAAATTATCTCAAGGCTTTTTTGAGATATAGTGTTCATGTGCATTAGGTGGATGCAAGGTCACTGTGACCTTGACCTTTGAACACCAAATTCTAATCAGTTTATTGCTGAGTCCAAGTGGACGTTTATGCCAAATTTGAAAAACTCCCCTCAAGGTGTTCTTGAAATATTGCGTTCACAAGATTGAGACACACAAGTACACAGTTACCTCGACCGTTGGCCACTACAATTTAATTAGTTCACCCTTAAGTCCAAGGTGACGTTTGTCCAAATTCCCCGACGTTTGTCCAAATTCCCCTCAAAGCGTTTTTAAGAGGACAACATGAAAACATAATGCCGTCTACAATTTAATATCCATAGCAAATTTTTATAGCAATTCACCTGCAATTTGCAATACTAATAACAAGTCATTTGAGTGTGTAGATGCTTGTGTTTCAGTCAGCTTGTACTTTTATTCCAGCAACTTGGTTAAGACATATACCATGTGACCTTCACTGCCTCGTGAACTGTGAATACTGAGGTCTTATCGTATCATATCCTCTGTTCAGCAAAGAAACAAGGCGCCATGTCGTTAGATGGCTTCCAGATCTACCTGTGCTCACAGGAGGGATCCATATTTAAATCTGAACATCTGGATCTTCATCAGGACATGAGCCAGCCGCTCAGCCACTACTTCATCTCCTCCTCACACAACACCTACCTGCTGGAGGACCAGCTGCGAGGACAGAGCAGCCTGGAGGCCTACATCCAGTGAGGGCTACTGCACACAACACATGCAGCTCTGTCTATGCTTAACCCTTTGAAACCTGTAGTGACATCGCTTTTCTTATGCTGCTGTCAGATGCCTTCACAAGTATTTAAACTTTTGAAACCTGAGCACATTGGCACAATTTCTTCCAAAAACATGGGGGAAAAAAGGTAATGTGCAACTTGGTAAGAAATGTTACACAAATTCATAGATTTAGAAAACTATTTTTAAAAAGCTAGATAAATATCTGTATAGTAAGACTAGTAAGAGAAAAAAGCTAGGGAAAAACTATTTTCATAACTGATATAATTATGTATTTAAAATTCTGTTACAAAATTATTACATTTTTTTCCTTTCTCAGATCATTTTCTTTTGTTTTTTGTTATGTTTTGTTTTTTCTAAACTAATTTTCAGGTCATTTTCTTGTACTCTTTTTTGAATTTATTTTTTGCCAATTTTTTAGTTATTTCTTCTTTTGTTGCCCTTTGTCTTTTTCCCATCAAGCCAATTTGCCCAAGTTTAAAAGGGTTGATACCTGCTTTAACTGAAACAGAGGTTAGATAATCACACAAAAGCATACCGAAGGAAATTTAATGTACGTCTCAGAGATGAGCGAGTTGACTTTTTTTAACTTTTATTTTGATTTCCTTATACGGACAGGCAAAGTCATAGATAAAAATGGTGTATTCATAGATTGAAATGTATCATATACTTTTAACTGAAACACGATGTGTGTGTGTGTGTGTGTGTGTGTGTGTGTAGGGCCCTGAAGAGAGGCTGCCGTTGTGTAGAGGTGGACTGCTGGGACGGCAGTGATGGGGAACCCGTCGTGTATCACGGTCACACTTTGACTTCCAAGATTCTTTTTAGAGACGTCGTCTCAACGCTGAAGGAATATGCCTTCAAGGTGAGCAGCGCTGGTTAAACAGTTAATTCACCCAGATAATACACACACACACAAAAGTTCACCACTTACTCCTAGCATTATTCAGCAATTATTCTGGTCAGGTTTTCATTAAATTCAAAATGAACATTTTCTTGCAACACCTTTCTGTGAACAGTTTGAATTGGAACATTTGAAATATTTTCTATAAAAACTCTGGATTCTCCAGAATAACGAGGAAAACATTGTGAAACAAGATGTTGCTGTTGATATTCTTTACTGCCATGACCACCACAAATAAAATCCAAATGAAAGGAAAGTTTTGGCTTCTTATGACTAACAGCAATCTAAAAAAAATGTTTTTCTGTTCTGGGCAAACCAACCCTTTAGAGCAGTTAGAAGTCCCACTCACAAGAGTATCTGAGTGCCCAGAAAAGTGCAAAGCACACAAAGAGCAGTTGGTAAACCTCCCTGCCCCTGGAATTATGTACCCCCGCTGACTGACCTACATGGAAAACAACCAGGAAACTTCTCACATGTCTCTACTTCTTTATTGGTGCCACTAAAACTTTCCTACTCAACTTTAGGGAAGATGTGATGAACTGTTCTGGAGAATTGTGGAAACTCAACCTCATTGAAAAGTCAATACAACACTTTTACCACTGCGTTTTTTAGGAGCTGATATAATTATAGCATAAGTAAGACAGAAAACAGATGAGCTTTTAAAGCCAGAATTATGTCCTCTCTTTCTTGTTTGATAGGTATCGGACTTCCCAGTCATCCTGTCGATTGAGAATCACTGTGGTGTGGAGCAGCAGACAGTCATGGCTCAGCACCTCAGCCAAATCTTAGGTGACACACTACTGACCACCCTGCTGGATGGCCAGGTCCCTCAACAGCTTCCCTCTCCACAGGTGTGCATCTGGGTTTTCTTATATTTGGCCAGATATGCACTTAATAGGGCAATACACCCTGGCATTCTTTTTTGTGTTCTTTGTCAACCTTTTGTAAAACTTTTACAAAGAAACATGATTGTGAACTATCAGATGGATTGTCATAGCCTTTTATAGAAACGCTCCTAGTCCCCAGAGGATGAACCATTTGGACTTTGGTGATCCCCTTATCTCCATCTTTAGTATCACCATCTTTACATTTAAAATTTGAGATGTTTGGACCACAATTGGTTGGAGTGCCATTAAAAAAATAGTCGAGACATTGATGGTCCCCAGATAATGAAATGTGATTTTAACTTTGGTGACCTTGATTTTTCATATATCACCGTCATTGGGTCATAATTTCAGTTTGTCCAATACTTAGGTCTGTCACCAGATACCTGCAGAACATATGACATTCTCATTACCACAACTATAGGGCTTCCGTGTTTTGTGCTAACAGCAAACATTGAGTGAGGGTAGTTATTCGCACGTCATGTAGGTGTACAGCAATCAAAAAATGGCGTAAATGAGGAAAACGAAATAACACCTGGAGCACAGAAATTACACTATGGAATACGTATGAGGGTTACGGGGAGACATTGTTAAAGTGTAGCTTTTACATAGTGTTTGCATATCGCAGTTTTAGACTTAACACTTCAATTTTGGTGATTTTCTGTCTTAACTTAAACAGTTCTATTCATTTTGACCTGACGATCCAAGTAGGATCAAAACATTGTCTTCGATAAACTTGTGTGGCATGAAGTGTGCAGGTGTAATGTTTTTCCTCAACCAATCAATTAATCGATTAAAAGAAAATGATTAGAAAAGAGGTTTAGAGTCAATATAGATTATTTACAAATTATAACTCAAAACTAATAAATTTTGACATGAACTCAATAAGAGGGTTAATGCGTGTAAACGGTATATTGAACTTGGGAACTTATGATGACATAAATCTATTCCATTACAATTAGTGATACATTTATATCGGGATCTATCTGATACAAAGCGTCAGTAAACATTCTGCTTTGATTAACTTTTAGGAATGAAATGTTTTCAGACAGTCTGATCTAGGAAAACTTTGGCATCATTAGGAATTCAGAGACATTTTAAAGATTAATGGCTGGTGTGTGTCTAAACATCCATCTTACAATGATCATAAAAGCACAGCCATAGTATACTGTAACTTCCAAACTCTTTCCCATTAGAGCACTTAAGACAATCAATGCTAACTTGAAGTAATGGCACATAAATGCTGCGAGGAATTCCACTGAGGGTTTTGGCGATTAAGTAGTGGTTCTTTGCTGCATTTACTTAGGAAACAACAAAGTGCAGGAAGATGGACCAACTTTTTTTCTGGGTACTGAAGACAACAAGTCCTCAAGAAGTGTGACATCCCACATTCCAGCACTCATTCAGCACATTGTTTTTTTTTTATGGAACTGGATTGAACAGAAAAATACTACAAATGAGGTGGATCAGAGCCAGCATGAAGAAGAAGAGCTCTGACCCTTCTGTGCTTGTGTTGGTGTCTGTTATAGGAGCTGAAGGGGAAAATTCTGCTGAAAGCTAAAAAGATCAGTGATCCAGGAGACTCTCTGGATGAAACTCTGACAGATGAAGTTAGTGATGAGGAAGAGATGGCCAACGATGATGCTGGAAATCTGCCTACAGAGGAGCCACCCGCTGAGGGTTTGAACCACAATGCAAAGGTATAACAGCTTGATGCTTTAAGCTCAATCTGAAAGACACGAGATTCAACTACTTTTACTTTATTATAGTCCAGAGGGAAATATTGCACTTTTCACTTAAATACATTTATCTTAAGGCCTTAGTTACTAGTTACTTTACACATTAATATTTTTCATGAAAAGCTTACGAAATGTTTATAGAATATGATGTTTTATTATAAATTAACCCTTTGAAACCTGGAGTGACATCACTCTCCTTGTGCTGCTTTTAGATGTCTTTTATCAGTATTTAAACCTTTGTACCCTGAGCAAATTGGCATAATTTCTTTTAAAAAAAAAAGGAAAAAGGCAATGAGCAACTTGGGAAAAAAATGTTCAACAAATTAATAGATTTAGAGAATTATTTTTTAAAAAGCTAGAGAAATATGTATAGTGGAAAAAATAGAAAAAACAAATGCTAGGGAAAAAATATTTTTATAATTATTATGATTACATAATTGAAACTTATGTTACAAAATTATTAGATTTTTCAGGCACCTTTCCCAGGTCCCTTTCTTGTATTTTATTTTATTTTGCTAATTGCTTACTAATTTTTAGGTAATTTCTTATGTTTTTGAAAGAAATTCAACCAATTTGCCAAGGTTTCAAAGGGTTAAACTACCCAACAATTGACACAAGTACAGCTGAAACAATTAGTTGATTAAACAATTAGCTGATTGTCAAAAAAATTAATTGGCAACTGTTTTTGATAAATGCTTAAGCCATGTTCTACTTTTAGTCATATTTTGAGTAATTTAGAGGGTTTTTTCCCTCCTCAAATTGGGTACTTTACTTTAATACTTTAGGTACATGTTTCTGACTATACTTTTACTTAAGTACCAATTTTTAATGCAAGACTTTCACTGAACATATTAATGAGTATTTTTACAGTGTGGTTTTAGTCATTTTGCTGAAGTAGAAAATCAGAATACTTCCTCCACCACTGCCTGTAGACAGTGGAAGTGAGGACAGGACATGAAGACAGAATTATATCTAAAGTGACGGTGAATCAAGACAGAAGTGAACAGAACTTGATTGCTGAGAAAGACAGGAAACGGTGTGGGGACATAAGAGACAGTGAGGCGAGACTGGAGTAAAAGAAGAGAGATAGTGAAAAGAAACAGGAAACAGGGATATTAAAGATAAGACAGATATGGCAGAAAGAAGAAAGTTAGTGAAGTGAGAAAGAAAACAGCGTTCAGTGTGTGTCTCCTTAGCTGTGGGAAATAAACCAAACTCTGCATTTCATATTTATCAAGGCAGGTCAATCAAAAACACAGTATTTTCAAAGCTGTTCTCAAAATATGTGTTAATTTGTGATATGAAAGCATTTGTGATTTCAGTGGTTTAATTAAAAATGATAAGGGAGAGAGAGGAGGATGCTAATTATTTTACACACATTTATTGACTTTTTTCTTTAGAACTTTAGTTTTATTTAGCTTTTATCAACAATAATACAGTGTAAACATTTCCTTTCTCTTTTTCAGCTGTATGTAACATGTGTACATATTATATTTAAAAAATTACATAAACATAAAAAGAAACAACACATCCACTCCAAAGTGTAAATAGCCAAAATGGTTACTTGGAAAAAAAAGATCAAAATAATATAATAGTGCTGAATATCTACAAATATATGCAATAATTGCTTATTTTGAGTGGCAAAAAGTGAAGACAGCACTTGAATATTTCTGTAGCTGAGTAATGAAACAAGCTTCCTGTTTACAGTAGTTGCTGTCCTGCAGGTATATTAGAATGTAAAAGTACTTTATACTGTATGCATCAGTCGCATGTGTGTGGTTTCTAAAAGAAGTGATGCTTTGTTGGAGGGAGCAGGTTACTGAAGAAATAATCTGAGGCTCACGAGGGTAGAAATTTAATTGCATTTTATCATTCATAAAAACATGAACATTTAGTATGCCTGTAGTTGCCGTTTGGTTACAGTATGATTATTTTCTGCCAATTTCGTGTAAATTACCAAAGCAATAAAGAACAGCTCTCACATATTTCTTCCAAACTTCTAATAATGGGGAAAATAAATAAAGTAAATTTATTTTAGTCTTGTTACTTGCAACTTTTTTTCATTATTAATTTGGGACAAATACATTTGTAATTATTAGTTTATGTTTATGTTTCCAGAAGAATTTCCAACTTTTTTCCTGCACTAATTTAATACAACTTTGATCTGTTGTGGACAAACTTTTTCCACAAGAAAATGATGCAATTCAATTTCATCAGTAAACAAATTATGGGGTAGTTATGTAATCACTGGCCTCTTATTTACAGAGTTACCTTCAAACTGTATGTTATTAATGTTGGAAGGGATTTAAATTAATTTTTTTCTTTTCTCCTCTTTTGCAGAAATCAAAGTCCAAACTGTCCAAGGAGTTGTCAGACTTGGTGGTTTACTGCAAAAGCGTGCACTTCCATGGCTTTGAGCATGCTCGCTCACACGCCAAATGCGATGAGATGTCGTCTTTCTCTGAGTCTAAGGCCAAGAAGCTTGCTAAGGACGCAGGTACCATGGACATGAAGGGACGGGTATTTTGAAAAAGAATGGAGAACAGTTAAATCTTATGTCATATTCCTCAGATAAAATAATATGGCTGCTTTATGACTATAAAATGTTTTACATGTTATACTCTGTCCAGGGACAGATTTTGTGCAGTACAACACACGGCAGCTGAGCAGGATTTATCCCAGTGGTCTCAGGACGGACTCCTCCAACTACAACCCGCAGGAGATGTGGAACCTGGGCTGCCAGATAGGTGAGAGTACGGCCGCCCTCTGCTGGTTTAACCAAACTCTGCATTTAAACACACTGCTGTCTCCTGTTGCCAGTCTTATTACCACAGTGTCCTAACGTCTTTAGCTGGTCCAACACTGCAGCATGGGGCTGACATGCTGACTGCATGTAATATCGCAATGAATGCATGAAGACAAGTTGATGCTAAGGACCCAGGGCATGGGTATAGACAGGGTTAGTGCTGTCAATCCAGTCATTTGGCAGTGTAATTTGCCATATATGAATAGCACTTCTGACATATAACTCCAACATAAAATAATGCTGTTGCTGCTCAATGAAAACCTTTAACCTTGAACCTTTTTTCTCGCCAATGCAAGGGTCTGAACAGCAAAGAAACCACAAATGAAGGTGTGCTGCATTTTTGATATGGTTGATAGTTTCAAACATAGACTGAATGTAAAGATGGATGACTCATCTCCACCTACCGCAATGATGCAAAAATGAAATCAAAATATCCCAGATACAGCTGCTGCCATCTTGTGCTGGTGATGTTATTTGGAGCCAGAATGTGCGCAGTAACATGTCCAAGGTGTTGGAGGTCCTACCCATACACCCATCCGACCAATCATGAGCAGAATCATTGATCACAACGCAATGATTGGCACACACAGCTGTCAATCATGACATCAATCCTTTTTTTGAAGCATTATATAACTAAGACCAAACTTTTAGAAAAACAAACACTTGGACATACAGCAGTGTGATCAGAAATACCCAAGATAACAGAAACCATCTTTGGGAAAAATGTATTTGGCGCAACCCCCCAGAGGTCCTATCTAAGCCCCCAATGTCCTAAATCTTAGAAATTGCCTCAAATCCTAGAAATGTCCCAGAGTCCGAGAAATGTCCTTAAATCCTAGAAACACCCTAAAATCTAAGAATTGTCCTAAAACCTTAGAAACGTCCTTAAATACCCAAAATGTTTTAAAGTCACAGAAATATCCTAAAATCCTCCTAAAACAGAAATGTCCTAAAATCCTAAAAATACCATTGTATGGTATGCAGCTTCTATCACTCGCAATCTGAATATGGAAATGACAAGAAACAACAGTGTGATGCATGTAAATATACTGTCTCTTTTATGCTCGTGTACTGAGGTGTCACTTTCTTTGTGCGTGTCCTTACTGCCACCCCCACCCCCTCCTGCAGGGAGGTCAGGGTTAGACGCAGAGCACCAGCCCAGCAGCTGGAGGACTTTAACAGGACAGATGCTTCCTGTCACAAGTCACAAGGGCTCAAACTGACGCCGTCTGTTCTTGATAAAAGTCTTGTGCTGGACTTATCACATGACAGATAACTGAGTCTGGAAAATCATGTGATACAGCCAGCCACAGTTAAAAACAAAAAAATCCTAGTTAATTTCATTATTCTCCCTCTTTTTCCCAAAGTGGCTCTGAACTTCCAGACAGCAGGTCTGGAGATGGATCTGAATGATGGTCTGTTCAGGCAGAACAGCTGCTGCGGCTACGTCCTCAAGCCGGACTTCATGAGAGACAGCAACACTGAGTTCAGTCCAGAGAAACCTGAGGAGCGGCAGGACTATAAACCACTCCGCTTATCCATACAGGTTCAGAACTGCATGTAAATTGAATTTGCTTATGGTTTCAATGGCCAGCTGCTGTCAGTGTGTCAATGGAAGGCGTGGCGTTGCAGAATATGTCAGAAAAACATAGAATAACAATAAAATAAGAGAAGTTGTGTAATGTGTTCTTCTGTGCTGTACACTGCAGTGGTGTGTATTTCCTTTATGCAAATATGTGTGTGTGTTTATCAGGTGATCAGTGGGCAGCAGCTCCCAAAGGTGAATCAGAAAGAGGGCTCTATTGTAGACCCCCTGGTAAGAGTGGAGATCTACGGAGTCCCACAGGACCATGCCAAGGAAGAGACCAGTCACATTAACAACAATGGTAGCATGTTCACTTTTACTAAATGCAAATAGTGCATGTATTGCACAATTCACAGTACCATCTCTGCAAGCTTTCTGGTTTAAAATGACACTGCAACAGCCGTGGATAGCAAAATGTCTCGTGCTGCTCTGCTTATATTTAAAGCACTTGATACATTTGAACATTCAATACTTTCAAAGAAACATTCCTCTATTGGTTTTGATTCCACCAGTTGCTGTGCTTTTTAAATGACCTCTTTAATAGATTGCAATGTGTAAAAATGGGTGATATGGGCCCATACAATTTTTTACTATACTATTTTTTTCTCTTAGAATGCAACTTATACGTGGAATAATCTGCAAAAGTCCGTAAACTTGGACACTCTGCCACCATTACTGCCGTTTAACCCTTTGAAACCTGAGCAAGTTGGCTTGATTTCTTTTAAAACCATGGGGCAGGGAGTGACAGAAAGGGCCCAGGAATTACCGAAAAATCAGTAAAAAATTAGAAGAAATTTGCCTGAAAATAAGAGAAAAAAGCAAAAAAACAAACAAACAAGATCACCCCCAAGAAAATGACCCCAAGGAAGTGCTAAAAATGAAAACAAACTGAACACTTTTTTTTGTTTTTATTCCTGTAGCATTATTTTAAATATATAATTTAGAGACTTATACTGATAAATAGTCTTCAGCTTCCTGGGCATTCTTTTTTTTTTTTTTAAATTACATCTAATAATCACTCTTACCTAATTTCATTTCTTTTTACCTTTTATTTGGATTTTCCAGTTTGCATTTCTTTCCAAGTTGCTTGCTAAGTTTTTTCTTTGAGTTTTTGAAAGAAATCAAACCTATTTTCTAAGATTTTAGTTTTTTTCAGTTTTCCTCTCATTTTAGTGGACTGTAAATGCCTTGAAGTACAAATCTGGACCATGGCATGTTTATTATCCTGTATTTTGAGTTTTAGCCATTACATATTGTTATTTGTTAATACATTTTTATTTCTATTTTGCATATTGGTTATCTATTTGTTTGAATTTATATTAGGTTTGCTTGATGATTGTTTATGTTTTTGTTTATACTCAGCTTAATTAAAAATGACTAAATTAAAAAGAAAAAAAAAGATGACCTGAAATAGAAAGTCATGTCACAGTTGGTGATACTCAACCTTTTACTGCCCTCTACCTGCAGGATTTAACCCAGTGTGGAATGAAACTTTGAATTTTGTCATCCACGCCCCTGAGCTGGCCCTGGTTCGCTTTGTGGTGGAGGACTACGATAAGGCTTCCAGAAACGATTTTGTTGGACAGTTTACTCTCCCGTTTGAGTGCATCCAAGCAGGTGAGCAGAGATTAAATCATGTGCTGTGTCAAATTCCAGAGGCGGGATTTACTCATCACATCTCCGTTTGAGCTCTAATTCCAGTTCTTGTCGATGTGTGTCCCTCTCCAGGATATCGTCACATACACCTGCTCTCTAAAGACGGAACGGCCATCCCTCCCTCCTCCCTCTTTGTCAACGTCAGCATCACAGAGTTCACATGAAGACGTCCAATCTGATGCCAGAGGTGGTCAGACGTTTCCAGATGAAGGATTTCAACTGCATGCACCAATAATCAGCAGGGTGGTGGAAAATTTATCAAGAACAAATTCCACTGACTTAAAATAACAAACAGCAGAAATAGGTTCTTTGTTTCTCAGCGTTATTCACTCAAACAAGGATGTTTGATTTTTGTAACAGATGACTCTTCAAATAACTGAATCATTTTGATGGATTAACTATTAAATAGGGTTTAAATTCACTAAAAAATATGACAGAAAGAAACAGGGACCATTTAGTCGTATAACAAAAGTTTAAAGGAAAAGATCTGCTTGTATTTATGTTATGTCATATTGAGTGATATTCTCAATTCAACTTTTTATGGAAATATTTCCTGCAAGCTTTTTAATTGTTATTGTCTTTGAATGAAAGATCATGAAGGATTGCTGCATGTCTGGAATGTCTTCTATATGCAGAAGTAACAGAGCCTGAAATAACTGAAAGAGTGATAATAGAATGTTAAAAAATGGCAAAATACCAGTATTGTACATCTACTATTATTAGGTACTTTGCATCATGTTGGTTATAAGAAGTGCCTGCTTGAGTTATTTCTACTTACCAATGTATAAATTCCAAATGGATATGTTGTGTATAATGTAAATGTATGTATATATAGGCCTGTAAATACATGCAATACATTTTCAAACTGGTGCAACATGCAGTCAACATTTTTGACTTGTACATTTATTCATTTCATATATTGCAGTTCATCACACATGCCTTTCAGTCCACATTCTCTCACCTAAGTATGTGTACCAATGTGTATCATGAGCCTTTTACTACACATTACTATCCAGTGGTTCAGTTTAATAACATTTTCAGCACATAAAAAAAAACATTTATTTTAATTTATCACAAACATTCAACAGAGACATAGCTGGAGATTTGTAGTTTTCACTGGATGGGAATGGTATTAAAAAATCATTTGATTAAAAGTGACTTAAGACAAATGCAGTGGAGTAAAAAGTACAATGATTACCTCTGAAGTTAAGTGGAGCAGAAGAATCAAGTTGAATAAAGTGGAAATATGCAAGTACAAGTACCTCATATTTTCACATAAAATTAAAATTGGACATTTTTCGACCAGGACCTCTCTCTTTTGAACCCTGAGCTAATTGGTTTTTGTTTCTTTTGGAATTGTGGTTAAAAAAAAAAACGCTAAGAAATGTCTTGCAAGTTTAAAGGAATTAACAGATTTAGAAAATAATCTTTAAAAAGCTAGAGGAAAATATCCGGAAAACGTTGTTTATTATCATCATTATCATTATTACGTATTTCCTTGTTAGCTTTAATGTTTTACTTTTTTTTTTTTGCTTTTTAAATAAACTAATTTTCTTGTACTTTTTTACTAATTTCTTGCTATTTTGGGATCATTTTCTCTGCTCATTGCCTTACTCCCATGTATTTGAAAGAATGCGCTGCAGCCGGCGATACAGGCTGCAGTGCATGTTTGTTCTGTCAATTAACATCCTCTAAATGTGCTTATTCTTGCCACTGACAGGCTAAGACTGTAATTTTCTGAGAACTTAATGGAAAGGTTCCTACTGTGATAGAACTTTATTTGTTATAGAGTAAGATCCTTTTTGTTTAACAGCCCCAAAATTTCTATAGCCAGACTCCATTTAAGTAAGCAGCACATTTAGCGTGTATAAAGCCAGCTTTTTTTCACTTCTATCTTGGTGAAGTAAGGGTTAATATAACCAAACCAGAGTTTGTGATTGTTGGAACGGTTAGTACGTTTCCATGATGTCTGATTATTGTGTTAGTCCAGCTAAAACTGGACTTTTAAAATACATGTTAGTCGGACTGAAATTGGAGTAAATCGAATTCTTGAAATTGGATTAACACACCAAGATAATACTACAGGAAGTGGAACTATTCCACCATGTGCACACCTTAGTCTGACTTTAACTGGACTTCTGGACCAGTTTAAAAAAAAGAAAGAAAGTTGTATCTATAAGTCACTGAGATACAAAAACATGGAAAAACAGAGTCCAGGTTGAGTACAGTGGAAAACTTGAGGAAAATGTACTTTCCACCTCTGCTGAAATCAAGTGGTAAATGATAATGTATAGTCTGAATTGACAATTGCATCCTTTGTGCTCTCTTCAGTGTTTTTTCTCGTTTTCTTCCTCTTTTTGCACAACTTCTTCCACTACTACCTGTGCCTCGTCACCGGTCCCTCCTTTCTCATTAATTTCTACCGCTCTCTCATCCAGTGTCCCCTGCAAGGCCTCCTTCAGGGTCAGGCCCACTGCTTCAGAGTCCCTCACCACCCCCTGCTCCACTGACATCTCTGGATGGTGCCTCTGCAAATGTTTGACCACCTGGAACTTCTGTTTGGCTCTGTAGGAGCAGTGGCGACAGCAGAAAGGTTGCTGCTTGGTGTGCGAGAGATAGTGATGTCTGAGCCCCGCCGGCCAGCGGAAGGCCTTGTGGCACAAGCCGCATGTGTACGGCCGATCGTCACTGTGCTGACGCTGGTGGGTTTTCAGAATAAAACTAGTCTTGAAGGCTTTTCCACATTTCTCGCAGACATAAGGGCGCAAATCGCAGTGCTGCGTGTCCCGGTGGGCACGGAGGGCGTCCGCTCTGTTTGTGCGGTAATCACACTCATCACAGGCATATGGCTTGTCCCCTGTAGAGGACAAAGAAATGTTTTTTGTTTTTCCCCAGCAGGATAAAAATCTGTAAACTACACTTACAAAAGCAATTTCAGATGAGTGCTTGAAAAGATTGCAAACAGGTAAAAATCATGCAACAAAAATGAGTAAACAAAGATACGATAATGTGTTATGAATTCCTGGAAGTTTGGCTGATTATTAACAACTATGAGGCAACATA
Source organism: Plectropomus leopardus (assembly GCF_008729295.1). Lineage (NCBI taxonomy): Eukaryota > Metazoa > Chordata > Actinopteri > Perciformes > Serranidae > Plectropomus > Plectropomus leopardus. The sequence continues at coordinate 207,782 of NC_056463.1, forward strand.
TTAAAAACCCCACTGCTGACTAAGGCAATGAGGCAAAAATCACTGTTCCCTGATCTTAAAAAATTACCAGATCATTGAGCTTGATGTGTTGATGATACCTGTGTGCTTGGTCATGTGGTACTTCAGCTGAGTCGCCCATTTGCATTTGTAACCACACTCTGGACAAAGGTACTTCCTCTCTTCTTGGTGAACCCTCATGTGAAGCTATGGTAGAGTAAAACAGAAAAATAGAAGATTATTTTTTGGAAACACATTTAACGTCATATTACAGTATAAGGATTTTAACCCTTGTTTCTGAATGCTACCTTTATCAGGTAGTGGTTGAAATTTCCCCCTATTAAATGGGTCAACAACCCTTCATGGTCATCATCAGTACTGTCAACGTCATTGATAGTGCGTGAGTAAAGAGGCACGACTGTGGCAAAAATGGTATCACCACAATGACATTTGCCTTTCATCTGATGGAGATAGAGAAGCATGGACGCTCGCGATTCGTTCACAACTTAAGGTTCAAACCATGAACTATTGAACTATTGCTTAAAAAAACATTTCTGGTAAGTGTCCCTTGGTTATTAAAGAAATGTGACCAAGATATGTACGGACATGCCTGTAAAGAAAAAAAAAATCAGGTTTTTATAATTCAATTTAACTCACAAATAAACTCAGTCTATAAACTTTCAGCTTACCTTCAACCTAGACGGATCGGTGCAGGTGTAACTGCACTGCTCACAGCTGTAAGGCTTCTCTCCAGTGTGAATGCGAATGTGCCATGTGATCTTCTGCTTGTTGCGGGTCGAATACTTGCAGTCTGTGCATTTGTAGAGACGCTTACCTCCATGTGAACGGAGGTGCTGCTCTAACACCAGCTGATGCCGACAAGCAAACTGACAAGAGCTGCACTTGAGGGGCTTGTCCTCTGGAGACCCCCCCTCATGGTCATTCAGAAGGTGCTGAGCTAACAGCTGCCTCGTTTTGGTAGCGAAGGGGCACAGCTGACAATGATGCGCCAGGTGGCATCTCTGATGAATTTCAAGGCTTTCCTTTGTCTTGAAAGACTCCTGGCAGGTGTTGCACTTCACCTGATAGTGCTTGCTCTCGTGGTGGGTCTTAAGAGTGACCTCGCTGCCACATGTGTAGTCACACTGCTTACATGAGAAACAGACCTGGAGCTGGTGCACACGCTTGCAGTGGTTTCTGAGTGCAACTTCTGAACTAAACTGAGCATCACAATGAGTGCAAGCGTGGTGCAACTCTCCCGTGTGGCATCTGAGATTGTGCCGTCTTACATCGTCAAGGGTGTAGCCACTGAAGTCGCACAGCGAGCAGAAGTGTGTGGGCTGTTTGTCGTGGATGCGCATCTTATGTTGGCGCAATTTAGTCACAGCCCCAAAGGTCTTGTCGCACAAATCGCAGCTGTGACGACCGATTCCCGTGTGGAGAGACTCGTGCTCTTCCAGGCGATAGCGCCTTGTGGTGCTAAAAGGACAATACCGACAATGGTGAGGTCGTGCACCTTTGTGTTTGAGCGCGATATGTTGAGTCATGCGTCGTTCTTGTTTACAGGTGAAAGAACAGTGCTGACATTGCAAACGTTTAGCAACACCAACCTTTTTTCTGTTATGGACACACACGATGTGACGGGTCAAAGACGTCTTTGATTTGGCTATAAATGAACACATGGTGCATTGGACTTCATCTGGCTTCAGGCAGCCTCTCTTTTCATGACTGTCTAATGCTCTTTTCTGGTTGCATTTAAATGCACAGCTTTGACAAGAGAAGATTTGATGTTTCTCAGAAACTTTCCCAGTTCTTTCTTTGCACTTGTCCACCAAGTCCTCTTTTTCTTTGACGGACTTGTTACCACGCTCATCCTCTCCTTCTGAAATGATCTGAGTCTCTCTTTTCCTTGAGATTTTCCTGCAAGTTGAGAGGTGCCGTTCAACTGTTGCAAGCCTGACTGATGAAAAATTGCACAGCTTGCAGTTGAATTTCCCATCTTTATTAGCCATAAGAGGCTCCTGCAGTGGAGCATTTTTTTGTTTGGTACTAGAAAATAATTGCTTTTTTGCAAGTTTATCTTTTGAAGTCTTTTTTGTCTGAATTTTGCTTTGCTGCTGTCCTGAGTCTCTGGATGTAGAAGCATTATGAAAAATAGCTTTAGAGTTTTTTAAATGAGATGTACGGACTCCTTGTTCTTGCTGACAAAGTCTCTTATCTGTGGTAATCCTTTTTTGTGAGGACAGAAGCTCCGTCTGTTTGGAATTTGATTCCTTATCCTGACCTAAAGTGGAGTTGTCTTCTGTTGCCAAACATGTATTTGAAGTGCCTACAAATGTCCTTGTTTTCCGTGGAAGTGCCGGGCACTTCTTGGTAAGGTGGCTGTCAAGACCTCTCCTCTGTTTGAACTGTGCACCACAGGCCTGGCACTTGTGTCCCTTCATTCTACCATGGCACAAAGCCTGGCAGTGGTACTTCAAAGAGGTCTCTTTACTGGTTACATAAGAGCACTTGTCACAGCGATATATGTCTTTAGTTGGCACCACAAGCATTTGCACCCGTCCCTCCAAAACCATGGCTTCTGCTTGGTCTTTGTCGTGCTTCCTCATAGCTTTAAGACGGGTCTCACACTCTAACGGCTCAGTTTGCTCAGATGGTAAAGTGGAACTGATTGTTCCACCATCACTCTCTACCTCAGGTGTTTGACCCTCCCCAGGTTTGACTGGTTGACTTGTATTATTTAGTGGCTCATAGTTGTCATCTATGTCACTTTGTTCACATTCTGCATCTGCCATAGCCACATCGTCTTCCTCTAATGAAGATGTAGAGCGGTCTGCCTTTACTTGCGATATGTCCGAGCCATTGCAGTTTAAATTCGATGAGCTTGGGGTTTGATTTGCACAATTGTCTTCCTGAATTTCCAAAGAGGAGGTCTGATACTCAGTGGTTGATAATGTTGTTAAAACAAGAGTACAGTACTCCTCAGGGCTGTTCACAGAGGGCGGACTGTCTGAAATACCTTGGTTAACAACCTTTTGAGAATCAACATCAAAAACAGAATCCACAGTTTGTGAAGCAGCTGTGGATCCTTTGCTTGCACTGTGATCTGCTGAGCCAGGAAGATCAGATAGTTCTCTTTGAGCTGGTGGAGGTCCTTCAGAGGTGGATTGTTCAGACTGCTCGTTAGCTGCTGAGGGCTTATTGTAAAAATCCTGCAAGAGCTCTGTTGAGTTCCTCTCCTTCTCCTTTGCAGCATAGTTCTCGAGCCATGCTTTGTCTCCAGGTACGTAGCCGTGAGCTTTCCTCTTGTGCAGGAAGAGGCTGATGCTGCTGAAAGAGGAGTAGAAGCAGAGGGCACAGCGGAACTCTTTCAGCTTGGTGTGTTTGCAGTTCTCATGGTTTTGGAGGGCTTGTCTGTAGCTGGTAGTGTATGTGCAGTATTTACACTTATAGACAGACGGCTGTTTCTCCTCTCCAGAGTGTTTGGCCAACATGTGATTGCGAAGCTCGTATTTGCGCTTGCAGGCATAAGCACAGATCTCACACATTAGTGATTTGGCCTGATGTCGTAATTTGTGGCTGTTGAGTTGGTCCATTCGGTGGCAGCGGTAAGGGCACTGGTCACACTGGTACCTAGAGCAGCAAACAGGAAGTTTAGTCACAACAACAATTGTGAATGCGAATACAACACAGAGAGACATTTATGCACTTTGATACATTCAGACAGTCTTTTTTTCAATCCATTGACTGTATATAACAATGGACAGCGAGTCTCCATTAACCCCCACTCTACAAAAACAAAGCCAAAATATCCCAGATACAACCACTGCCATCTTGCTCTTTTGCCATAATTTCAAGCCAGAGTCTGCCCAGTAACAATCTACATGAGTTCCAGCCATGTGACCAATTGTGGCACACACAGCTGTCAATCATGTTGTCAAAACCCCTTTTTATAGCATCGAATAACTAGTATGTTGGTGAGGGTTCTCAGTCATCCATGTCATTGTAATTCTAGGTGCTATATTGTACACAACTGGACTTGCTTGAGTTTCTTGAAGATGTTTTGTGTCTCAATTGAGCAGCTTCTTTAGTTCTGAAAAAGAAGAACTGAAGAGGCCGCTTAGATGAGAGGCCAGATGTCAAGAAACCCAAGCAAGTCCAGTTGCCTGTGATATAGCATCAAATAACTTATTGAAACCAAACGTATCCGAAAAATGAGCACAAACATCGGCATGATAAGAAGTACTTAAAATGACCCATGAACCATCATTGAGAAAAATGTCTTTGACGTGTACTTTGAGTTAATGGTTTGGCCTATGTCCCATCCACTAACATGTATATCCATAATGCAGCAAGCCAGCAGATGGCGAATGAGATGTTTTGGCTTCAGTGTTGGGGAGGAGTCATGCTGTCCATCTTTATATTCAGTGTATTTTTCAATCTAAAGAGTAACCACATGCTAATTCCAGCGACAAATGCATTTAACTTCTTAAGAGACTGAAAATTAAAGAGTACATCCATCGTACCCAAGGTGGATGCTTAGGAACCCTTATGTTTTTAGTTTGGATTCCCCAAAGTCACACAATAACACAAATGAACTAACTGACTGAGGCTGTGGTAGATCAGCAGCTCATATGTTCAGCAAGGTAAAATGAGTCAGTAGAGAGTATAGATAAGTTCAATTTAGTTTTAAATGTAAAGGTTTATAGAGAATGCATGTGTTTGGGAAGCACTAAGCACAGACTTAATAAATGAGACTTGGAAGTCTCAAACTGTCATGATGTTCTGATAGTTCTGTGTGTACTCAGCAGTGCACTAACAATAGCAAGAAAAAACCATAACCAAAGGTTGTATGTCTACCTGAGGTCTCCAGCATGTTTTCTCATGTGGACATTCAAGTAGTGTTTCCATTTAGTGACATATCCACATTCAGCACACATAAAATTCTTGTCGTCTGAGTGAGTGAGCATGTGTTTAGAGAGGTAGGACTCGTCTCGGCACCTGAAGTCACACAGGCTGCACTTGTGGGGCTTCTCGCCTATAATAGAGCAAAGGAATAAATCAGGAGATGCCAAAAGTAGTAGCATTTTACGAGAGCAACTTAAACAATAAATCAGAGATTCTGTACCGTGAAAATATAAAAAAAATCAATTCCCTCCTCACCGCTGTGCATCAGCATGTGTCGCTTCAAGCCCCGTTTATGCGAGGTCACGTAGCTGCACTGAGAGCAGCTATGGATCTTCTCATTGGCGTGCAAATGTCCGATGTGCTGCTCGAACTCCACAGGGTTAAATGTGACGAAGGGGCAGAAGTCGCAGCAGAGCTTGTCATTTCCCGGGTGACCGTTCCGCTGGTGCTGGAGGAAGACGCTCTTATTAGAACAAGAGAAATCACACTGAGAGCAGTGGTAGGCCAGGTGTGTCCGATAATGAGCCTCCATGTCTGTCTCGCTTTGGAAGATGGCTCCACAGACGTGATGGCGACACTCTACGGCCTTGACCCCATGCACCTCAGCAGTGTGACGAAGAAGTTCTTTACGCAAAGAACTCTGGAAAGAGCAACCCTCTTGGAAGCAGGCCACCGGCTTGCTGTGAGAGAGAATATTGTGCGTCTTCATGTGGGCCTTAAGCAACCTGCTCTGGCGAAAGCTTTGACCACAGGTGGGACAGGGATAGCTGTGACTGTTAACGCCATCTTCTACCTCGTCGGCGTGCACACTGGCAAGGTGGCGGCTGATCGCGTTACGCTCCACGGCAGAATATTCACACAAGTGGCAACGGTGAAGCTTTTCCCCCGCCTCACGGAGTCTGTGTATGCGTAGCTTGCTCTTGCTGGTGAAGTAGCGCTTGCAGGTGGGACACTGGAGGCTGGGATCAGGAAAATGTATATGGAGGTGCTCCTGCAGGTGGGAGCGCATCTTGAAGCAGCGGCGGCACTTGGGGCAGGTGTGGGTGCGATAGGTGTGCTCTGATCCCTCTGCAAGATACTCTGATGGAAAGAATAGACTGAATTCATTCTGAACGTAGTGACGCATTTTGGAGTTTTTTTTTGTGATCAAATTTTTATTTAGTTTTGTGCAGAGTATAGTAATAAATCATATATACATTGCTGCATCTCATCTGTATGTGCCCATGGGTTTTCCAAATTTTGCGGGTATTGATACTGCAGAAGAAAAGTGAACCTTTTGTCTAACCCTCCCCTCCCCATCCCAGCTAGCTTAGAATGACCTGTGATGTCAAAGTTGTATGATTTAAAAAAAAAAGTAAAAATGATTAAACAAATAAATAAATAGGTCATGGGTTAAGGAGCTGAAATTACTCCATCAATGCCGATTGGAGCTGACGGCTACAAATATCTACTGCAGAGTCATTTGACCCCAGTGTGAATGCTGATCATATGCATTCTCACTGCATTTAAAGCCAGATGTTGGTTGGTATTAGCAGGCTTTTTGTGCAGCAGAAATTTTATTTACTTTATGAAAGCTTTGAAAGTGAACCAGAGCAGTTAAGTTGTGGAGTTGCCATTTGACTTAGAAATAAAGAAAACATGTGGTCTGGAATGACTGATAGCCCGATGGATCACTTGTGTTTTTTATTAGTGGAACAGCTTGGGTTTTGGTCACCTCTTTGTGCTTTATTATGTCATATGAACTTGAAATCTCCTCACTATAATACACTAAGCAGACTAGTGTTCGTACCTTTGGATGGAGGCGGTGCAGCATCCACTGCTGGGGGTTTTTCTCTCTCCACGGCCTTTTTCCCTCTTTTAATACTGTGCCTTTGCCTCTCTGGCTGGTCCTCATTGCTGTCCTCTGGTAATGATGATGCTTGAGCTGGGCTGGGCTTCAGTTTTCTTTTTGGCCTGTTGGACACCTGAGGCTGGTGGCTTCCATCAGTGCATACACTTGTGGCTGCAGCCTCATTCCCTATAAATAGAAGAGCCGAAATTTTTATGTAAAATCTGCTTCTCAGTGATGCAGCAGAAGAGCTACATCCAACAAAAACAAAACAAGCACAGGTTTAATGGGAAGACAGACAAGATTTCTGCATTTGTGCAACATGTGTGTTTACCTTTAGTGCTAGGTGGCAGATGGTTGTACTTTGCAACGTGGTCACTCAGGTCTTTTGCATTTTCAGTGACAAACTGACACTGAAAGCATCCAAAGGGCATGTGGGCCCGTGAGTGTCTCTCCACCTCGCTCCGTGTGAGAAACGCGGCTTTGCAGGACTGCAGGGTGCAAGGGATGAGAGTGAGACAATGTGTGGACTTTAAGTGATCCTGATATTCCTGACGGTCTGTGCTGCTAGACTGGCAGCCTTCTTCAGTGCAGGGGAACGAGTCTTCGGGGTCGTGTCCACCGTGGGTGACTTTAAAGTGGTGTTTCAGGACTCCTGGCCTAGAAAAAACCTCACTGCACTGAGAACACTTGTAGTTCTCCAACTGTTTATTACTGGTTGGTGCTGTCGGCCTCTCTGAGCAGGAGTGAGAGGTGAACGAACCACTGTCTGAGAAACTCTCTCCACATTTCTCACATTCACGAGCCTCCGCAGTCTCCATTGTTTCTGAAAGAACAGCACAGCATTCAGTTACAATTTGTCAAATTTAAAAAGAGCACAAACAAATTTGTAACTCACGTTTTGTATCACATGTACATATAATAGTTCCCACAGCTTAAGGCAAAGTAAATTTAGGACTTTTTAAGACTTTTTTTTAATGCCATTCGGAATTGAGATTAAGGCCAATTTTCTAATAACCAAAGTTGAAGGATGAGTTTATTTTACCCAAATGTTTATTGTAACATAAAACACGACTTTTGAAAAGAAAGTGAGATTATCTGCGTCAAATGTTGAAAAAAAAACAGCACTAGTTTTAGAGTGGAACACATGGAAGAAAATGAACATATTAAATTATCATGAAAGAATCTATTCAGTTAACCAACAGAAAAGCATTTCTGCTGGGTTTTTTTGGAGGGGGGGGGCTATTTTGTGTCTTTCAATCTGTATGTGAAATTCCACTATTTGGTTTCCCATCATGACAAGTATAAGAAAAGGGATTTATCATTATTATTTAACAAATAATAGATGTTACCAATTATTTAGAGACTTTACAATGCAACGTCAGGGGAAAAAAAAGGTTAATAAAATCTCACTTCCCATGTTTGAGCATTTTTAGACTTTAGATTAATTTAAGTCAGTTTAATACCATTTAAAGCCTTAATTTTAGATTAATCAATTCAATGCCTTTTAAGACTTTAAGGATCCACAGGAACCCTGATAATACATTATACAATACACAATATCATTATTGTTTGCTGTCAATGGGATGTTAGATACAATAACAATTTTAACCAAATCTGTTTGTATTCAGCTCCATAATAAAGTAAAAATGTGACAGTTCTACAAGGACTGTAAACTCACTGTAACGATATATAATAATGGCTTGCAATAACACACATAGTATTTACTCGTACCAAACACAAACACATACAAAATTACATGTTTAGCAAGGGCTTAAACTGTCATTCACGAGGAAGATTTATTGAGGTTTAGTAGGGGAGAGTTAGTTTCTACAAATCACACTACTGACAGTTTTCAGAGACATTTCATAGAGTACATTGCGTTCTTTGGATGCGGACTGTAACAACAGGCCTGATTTTAGAAGATGCTGTTGTTGAATTTTCTTAAAGTGTTTTTTTCATGATATACCAAAAAGTTCCATTTGCCTTCATTGTACTCGTGAAATTTCATAAATGTATCAAAAAAAACCCAAACTGTATCTAAGTGATCAGACACAACTAAGAAAAAGTAAAAACATTTTCAATCTATTGGTAGTTGTGTGAAGCGAGGCTTTAAATTAATTTGAAAGAAGTTCACATCCCTGTATCCCTCTGAAGTACCAAGGAACTGTACTTTATTTATCAGAGTGGGGTCGCTGGGGTGCAACTTATTTTTTTTTTTATTCATGACCCTCCCCAGAACTACAAATATTTTGACTTTAGCCTCCCTGAGTGAAGGGGAAAATGCATGACTCTCCCTCCACAATAAATAATCAGTGACCTCTGTGATACATGGCACGATTTAACCCCCCCCCCCCACCCCCCATCCAGGGGTAGTTGTAGGTTTTCTACCACTTGTCATGTAGCATTAATATCAAAAATATCTGTGTCTACTGCATAGGCATCCTTGTTTTGATAAAGGCCATCATCCCAGTGGTGAAATACTTCTTTAAAGAGAACATGCCTTTCAAACCCAATTGTGGGTTTTGGAGTTCTGAGAGTATTTAAAAAAAAACAAAAATACCATCATTTGAAGTTAAATGTCCAGTCCCTAATCCATATTAAAAAGTATAATGTCCCCTCCAGTGCTTAAGCAAATATTTGAAGTGCTTCCTCCGTTTTGAACGACCCCCTCCCTTCTGATAAGTAACGAACAGTCCCTAAGACACAATAACAACACCCATACACTGCCGGTGCTTTGACTGTATGGTTCATAAAATACCGAAATTCCTATTCATGCTTAAGAAATAGACATATCTTTGCAAAGGGACAGCTACATGATTTA
>NC_056463.1:217838-317582 GCF_008729295.1 Plectropomus leopardus
TTACTGAATGAGATTTTTGATAAATAATCATCAGCAATGTTGATATGATGACTAAATGGGTAAAGAAAAGGCTGCAACTTTAATCAGTTATTTTTTTTCTCAATTAATCAGTTAGTTGTTTGGTCGAAAAAAAGACCAAGATAATGACTTCAAAAGTCTTGTCTTTTCCAAATTTCCAAAAATAATCAGTTTTCTGTCATAGAGGATTGGAGAAACCAGAAAATGTTCAAATTTAAGAAGCTAGAATTAGAGTTTTTTTTTTCTCTTTTTCTTAAAAAGTGTTCTGATTGATTGAACTGATTAATACATTTCCAAATGAGCTGGCTGTTTATTTAATAGTTGACTAATAATAGATTAAATATTGCAGCCTACTAAAGGCAAATAATAGAACAGCTAGAAGAATCTCATGATTTCATTACTTTACTGTTATGTAGCTTTTTGACCAGGAAAGGCAATACTTTGAATATTACAATGTCCAAAACCACAATAATATCTAGTCTTATATCACAATATTGATACAATATTGATATGTTGCCCAGCCCTAATGCCAACCCTGCTATCACATTTATCGTGTGATCTGATGTCTGGCAGCAAAATAAAAGTCATCACAATCCCCTGATGTGATGGGCTTAGTTGATAGCAACAAATTAAGTGGATCCTTCTTGTATCTTACAGTTGATGTGTGATGTTAAACATCACACACCCTGAAATGTTTGCCCCTTCTGAGTTTTTACACTACTTGCCTGATTAAAAAGTGCTGAGAGAGAGTGAAGAAGGCCCATTCATTCATTTACCTCCCACCGACACAAGGACACCCAGCCTGAGCAATTGCTGCAGGTGCTTAAAAAATACAGTTAAGCTGTAAGCTTCCTCTTCCCTCTTAAAAAGCAGATCTCCTTTAGTAGGCCGTGGGGAGTTGGCAAAGCAGTGGACTGTGAGGAAGCTTTGGATTGTAGGGAGCTAATAAGAGGCTCTGTCTCATTATTGGCATGTGGGTAATTAACAGTGGCGGTCTGACTCGTCTGCCTGATTGCCTCTCTAGTTATCTCCTCAGTAAATGGAAGTGGTGCTGTGGTTAAGAGCTAATTAAAAGATAATATTGTGTGGAGGTTTTTGTGGAAGATGGTAATCAGAGGTGATACACGCACGCATAAAATATGTACGTAGTCCTATTGTCTTATTTTGCCAAAAGCAGTCATTAGCCAGGTGAAGTACCAGGGAGTCATTATGTGTGCCCACTTCTCAGAATGTTTTCTGTGTGTGCTTCACTGGAAAATGTATTCAGTGTCTCCTTTACTGGGAAACAAACCTACCAGGGCTGTAGGGTAGATCATGTGTGTAAAGCCCAAGTTGATTTCAAGATTGAGCTCTGTCAAGTCTGAACCAGATTTAGACACTGTTGGGGCGAAATCAAGACAAGGACTGAAGAAAATGTTGTGTACAAGAAACAATAAAGGTTTTGACTTTCCTAAAGATCATCAGATACTTAGATATATCTGCAGGAGCTGAAATTGGCAGTTCTTTACATACATGTTTGTGCAAATCCTTTTTTTCTGGTGCTCAAAAATAAAATTAGAAAATCAATAAAATATAAAAAATATTCAAGAAGAGCAACTAGCAGCTTGTGCCAGCATTCAGAGGTTGATGGAACTAACTGCAGAGAGTGAAATCAGTGGTATCCGAGAGCTCATATTTGAAATAACAATAATTGAAAATTGCTTTGTAAAAGAAATTGCTAAGTCTTACATCAACTGTTGTCCTGTTTTGTAAAGACAAATGGCATTTATCTTACAGAATAACATTTAGCAGTGAGAGAGATACTCTTTCTTTATGCATCAACAAACCTTACTTTTTTCTCCTTCTTTTTTTATTAGAAATCCACAATAGTTAGTGTTGTGTTTGTACAGGGGGCCTTCTTTGGCCATGATTTTATCAGTGCCGTTAATAATTTATCCCATAGGGTTAACAATTTACCATAAGCTATAGAAAAGTCAACATGTTACCTAAGCCTTCTCAGATTTCCTCTAAAAATAGGCAAGGCTTGATATTCTTTCCCAATTTGTGCTCTCATCACTGACTTGAGTTAGTCATTAGACGCCACGCAAGTAGGCAGATCAATGCAGTTCATTGATCCATTCTACCAGGTGGAGGAGAAAGAGGCAACAACAGTAATTGAATAGGCCAGAAATAAACATCAGTAGTTTATGACACCCAAGGTTAAGTCTGCTGGCGTCTTTGCTCTCGTTTGCATTTCTTCAGTCTAGTGTTTGTGGATTTGGGGAGTAAAACTTGTATTAAACAATGTAACGTGCTAGACTTCAAAACAAACTTGTTGTAGTGATCATTGATATAGTTCAGCAATTTTCAGTTTCATATGTATTAACTAACACTTTAACAACAGTACCTGCCTAGCAGAAACAGAGTTATAATCCTACTGTAGATCTCTCTACCTGTCAATTGTAAGTCAAGTCTGTATTCACTAGGGTCCTATTTAAACCATACATAGCACATGGTGTAAAGCGCATGGTGCAAGTGCATTTAGGGCATGTCTAACTCGACTTTTGCTAGTTAATGAGCACATTCAGGGTGCTAAGTACAGTGCAAGGGGCTCAGTGGTTGTATTTAATCCCTTAATTAATCATATTTGCTTTTGGTCGTGACATGAAATCAACCAATCAGGGCTTCATCTTCTATTCTCTTCAAAAGCCAGGTGCATCAGCATCTGGCGCACTGCTGTTTACATGGATAATTCAGCATACTGAAGAAGCAAGTGGTTTTCTGCTGAAAGTAATAAAGTACTTACACTACTTACACGATGTGGGTGCAGGCCGCGAAGATGACAACTCCCTTGGTCTGAAACAAGCAATGACAGTTGCACTGCGCTGTGCGCTACTCCATGCTGGGTTTAAGATCTGGCCCCGAAGGCAGTGATACACAACTTAGTCTGGCACCTACTGATACTCACTTTAGCCCCCCGACCATTTCTAAATTCACTATAAAAATAAAGTGATTCACGCTGGGAATTGTTTTTGTACTTTTATACGGTACCAGGGTGCATAAAAGAGCATCACAATATAGCTTCTTTATTTAAAAAAAAGGGCCAGCGGAGGATCCCCAGCACCCCCGACAGAGGCCCTAGCTAATCTCCTAATGTCCAAAAATCCCCGAAATGTCCTAAAATCCCAGAACTGTCCAAAACTTGTCCTAGAAATGTCCTCAAATTGTGGAAACATGTATGGGGCTACTGTGTCTGCCCTTGGCCTCCTGTCATTTCACAAAAGTTGCCCCCAAGCAAAACAGTTGAGGAACCTTGCCCTTGGGTTTTATCCCTACCAGCTCCTGAGTGAAAATTGATATTCATTGTTTATTGCATTCATTTGAGGGTATAATTCCAAAATAACATTGCAGATATAATAGAGCATGCATTTCATTACTGTAAAGGAGCCAGGATAAGAAAAATCTTAAGTCAAAGAATCATAAACAAAAATGGCGAATGTCTTTCAGCAACCTTTCGCCACAAAAAAATGAGCTCATAGTGAAAACACACCCGCTTTCAATCAATGATGGTTGTCTGAATCATTTTATATCAAATTGATAAGTGAATTCTGTACAGTTTTTCTTTTCTTTTTTGACATTTTCTTGCCTGTCGTCATTTTGCACTGGGCAGGTGGTGCACGGTCAGCTTGTGGGAGCTTGTTAGCTGCCGGTGTCTGTCTGTGGTTTTATGTGGCTCTCTTTGTTCACCCCTGTGACTTCTACTAGGTTGGCTTAATTGAGGGGCTGGCCTGCAGACTCCTGGCATCCCATCACAGTTGAAGCACAGCGGGCTCTCTGCTGCTGATGGTAGTGCTACAGCCGCTAGTTCCTCACACACGGCTCTTATCCTTTTATTGATGTCACCTGATGGGACAGTGAGCTCTGGACTGTCCACCTGCTGGATTGATTCCGAAAGCTGGTCCATGTTAGGTCTAAGACTGGTCATACTGATAACCTTGTCGAGATTAACCCTCACTGTCAATCTCATACTCACCCAACAATACCTGCAGGTATTCTCCCTGAGAAATGAGAATGGATCGTATGCTGGTTGGAGGAACTCTGTGCTCATCCATGACTCTGGTGCTTCTTTGGCTGCCATGATAGAGTGGATGTCCTTAACTCTGCAAATGAACACTTAAACACCGGATGATCCTCCTCCTCATAGCTTTCCTGTGTTTGAAGGGATCAGTCATCTGTATATGTAAAAGTGTTTAAAGCTCATCATTGAGCATCAATTGAGCCTCTTGAGCCCCTGTAGCATGTGATTGTCTCCTGGAGCTGATGTACTGTAGCTGTTTGAGTCCATTTGTCTTTGAATTACTGCTCACATGTTGTATCTAATGAAAGAGAATGATTTTGCATTAAAAAGCATCTCTGGGTTAACTCATAATGTCTTACATGATATATATCTAAGTTTGCATCATTGACGTATTATTCTTTCAGATTAATGACCAAACCATTTTAGATTTATAAATTATTTCAACTTTTGGATAATATAATAATATAATGTCTAAATGTAAGTGTTTGTGTGTGTGTGCAGCAGGCACCAGAGAGGATGGGTCAGAGCGATGCTGTGTATGAGGTGGTGAGTCTTCAGAGGGAGGCGGAGAGAAGCAATGAAGGACGACTGGCCTCGCCCACTGAGGAAGAGGAGGCTGATGAAGGTATGCATGTTTCTCATCTCTCTCTCTCTCACACTCTCTCTTTTCCTCTTTCTCTCTCTCTCTCTCTCTTTCGCTCTCTCTCTCTCTCTCTCTCTCTCTCCTCAGTTGCTTGTTTTCTACCCCTTTTACTTTTAGTTGAGTTAATCAAATACAATATATACTAAGTCACATCACATAATCACCAATGATGCAAATTCTTCAAATCTTTCAAAAGCCAATTCGGCTTCTCTGTCTCTGTACATCGTTGATAAGATGCCAGAATTCCTCAGCAGAATGCCTTTCCCCAAATATACACTCACATATCACACACGCATGCGTGCTTGCATAATTTGTCTTCCAAATCTGGCGTGATTGAAAAATGTGACCTTACATTGTGTAGTGCTGCACCCCTGTATCTCTCACTGCCTGTAATATCAGAGAGAAACGAGATGCTTCTAGGAACATTCACAGGCACAAAAAAGAAAATAATTGCTTTACCACAAATAGCTTGTCAGAGGGAGCATTTACTTTACATTCCACATATCCAGCAGTTTTTTTTTGCGGAGTGGCATGAACCCCTCATCTAAATGAGATCATGCGTCCAGATATTCAGTCTGAAATCGAGGCTACCAACACACACCTACTCTGTTTTGTTTTTTTTTGGTAGCAATGAATTGTCAAAAGCGCAAATGTGCTGTTCATTGGCTGACATGAATCAACAGTGAAGTTTCATTTTGTTTAGGCACATAAACATCAGGGGCAGGGATGTATGTACGTTTGTGTTTGAACATGTGTTTATGTTGGTCATGTGTAAGTGAGTATGGCAAGGCATGTGATAAAAGTAATGTGTATAGATCATGGGTAAGGACATTGAGTGTGGGCGCATATGTGTGAAAAGAAAGGCACATTTTCTGTGTGTTTTACAACTGATTCTGTGGGTGTGTGTATTACATGGGACAGCTATTTGTGTGATAATGCATGGCTGTGTGTACTCCTGTGCATCAAGTGTGAGCGGTTTTGTGTGAAGCCTGGCTCAGTCCTGTTAGGACTTGTTGGCTCATAGCACTACAACACTGCAGCGTCAAACTACAATTTAACATCCCCTTCACAACCTTTTTGGGTGAAAAGATCAGCCTTTGTCAGTCGAGCGGACCAATGAACATCCTAGCCAGTCAGATTTGAAATGTGACAACAATATTACAGAAAAATACGAAAAAAAACCCCAAACAGACACTGAATTTAATATGACCATGACCAGTTGAGGTAAGAAACCAGAGCAGAGTGGATATTTTCCTGTCAATAATGGAAGCCACAGAGCACCTTTGGCCCCATGTGCAGAGGTTGTATCCGTGCCGCAGCAGCCAGGGATTCGATTCTGGCCTTGGCCCTTTGCTAGATGGCATCCCCTCGCTCTCCTCCCTTTCACGCCTAAACTATCCAATAAAATAAAAAGCCCCAAAAATAATTTTGTAAAAAAAATAATAATGGCAGCCACGTCAGAGGGATAAAGGCCAAATGGCATTAACATTAAAATCACCAACACTGGCTGTTAGACTCCAGTAGCTAACAAACATGACCCAGTTTCAGTCCACTAATATAAACAGGGCTGGCATTTCCACCTGACCACTGGCTCAGTTGTGCAGGTGTCGCAGATTACACCTGGCCGCAGTTCAGGCTGCATGCTTTATGATGTTGTTTTGGATAAAGGTGTACACTTTTATGTTAATTTTGTGTGTGTATTTACATGCATACTTACATGCATCCCTGTGTCACCTCATAAGAGACCTGGATACAGCGTTGGAGATCGGACTTGTTCTTTCCTATGACAGCTGCTCAGTTGCGCATGAGGCCAAAAATGCTCAACTACCCCTTATAAAACTACCCAGATGATTGGTGCTGCCTCAGCATCAATGAGCCCATACAGCAGGCACACTAGAGACTTACAATTCCAGTTTAGTGCCTCAATAACTTGAATTGGGATTAAAATGATTTGATCTTCATATAGACTTAGCTAATGTAATTAGACCAAATGGATTTAGATGATAGTGAAAAGAGTCATTTTGCGGGGATTGTAGCACCCAAAAAAAGTATCCACTGACTTACAGATGTCAATGTCACAATGTGCTCCTAAGGAAAAAGTATTTTTGAGCCCAATGGCATCACATGATGGACTCAGGAGTTGTAATTTCATTGTTTGTCCATTAAGAAAACTGGCTTCAAACCCCAGCTCACTTCCTGGGGGCCTTGGTTTTTCCTCCAAATTTCACAGTGTGTGGATTATTGTTTCGTAGCAGCTAAATTAATTTAATGTAGATTATCATATAAACTAAAATATTTAAAAGGCAGTATCCTTTATTTTAAATAAATGTTTATACAAAGAAAAAGCTCTATACTACGCAGGTTATTGAATCACACCTACCTTGGAAACATGACATTTTAAACAGGTAACAAAAGCCTAAAAATTGTTCCAATACTAAGGTCAAAGCACAGTCCATTTGGACGTGAATGAACAAAACATAGACTTTAAAGGCACCCCTTATTCAAAATGAATTCAAAACTTTTTGTAAAAATGTCATCTTAAATTGTGATACTGCAACATGGGAACATCTAACATTGGAAGATACTCTTCACCCTAATGTGTTGCTACTCTGTCTTCTCTGCCACTGTCAACAGTCCTCTACTTTTTTCATCTTGAAGCACTAAAATGTGTTAACAGAGTGGGAGGCAAAAATTGTCACCCAAAGTCACGAGTCAGCCACCAAGGCTGGAGCTGACGGCTTTCAACTGGCACTGAAGGAGCTATTCAGAGAGCTTTTTCTATAACGCCCCTTTCCTCCCCAGAGCTGAAAATTGGAGGCGCTCAGGGCCGTGGAGCTGGGGGTCAGCCTCATTGTGTACAGAAATGAATACACTCCCAGTGTAGATACCACCGCTGTGACACACACACATACACACACACATTCAATTCATGTGGATGTTTTTTTTCTTCTTCTTGAAAGCTGTAATGTGAAAAATAGGCCTGAAGCTGACATATTTTTTTTTCTGTTTTCCTTTCCATTCACTCCAAGGCTTTGTGGTTGTTACATATTGTGTTTTTGTTACCCTTTTTTGTATACATGTAGGGGCACAATTCGTGTGTGCACTCTATGTTCTGGTTTCATATACACTCACACCGACTGTGATCAAACACATGCACATATACTGTACATGCAGCCACTCTTTGTGATTTATGACTGGAATCGTCTTATATCTGCATAATGCAACACAATAAGACAAGAAGAGCTTGACTGATTCAGTACACTGCTGTCACATAAGAAGTGATGTTTGAAAAATAATTGCCAGACTCAGTAAAGGACATTAAATTTACAATTAAATGCTATAACTTAAAGAACACTGAAATAAGGTACTGTGAAATATGAGATGTTGAACATCTTCATGCCGCAAGCAGGGAACTTCTGCTCACTTTAGTGTAGACAAAACCAATCTACTAGTGGCTTTAACATCAGAGAGATCCAGTTTGAAAGTAATCCTATAGTAAATGCACAGCCCCTCTCCAGATTAAAAGGCAACAGTAATGGCCCTCATCCTCACCGTTTCTTTCATCACCTGGTAAGTTGGCAATGGCTTTGGACTCACGCTTCCTCGCCACGTGGCCTCAACCAATCTGAGGACAGAGGCAGCAGCTTTGTGCTGGGGGCCAAACCATTTGAAAGGGCTCATCAAGCATTTATAAAGACCTGAAAAGCTCCTGCTGAGGCTGTAAGGATGTATAGAAACAGCAGTGCATTGAGCATAGTGGCTGCATGTTCCAGAAGAAAATGTCTTCACTCATTATTTAATGCCAAAGTCTTAGTAAAGGCTTCAGGGAGACTAAATGATGTCTTCAAAGACTTTTGAGGGCTGTTGCTGCTCAGTTTTGTTCAGTGAAACTTATTATAATGCTCTGAGTAGTTCACGCCACCATTGTGTTTTTTTTTCATATGTATTTCACTTTTATTTTCATTCTCATTGTGTACTATGTGCTGGATGTAACATGTAAAGCTCTGTGTGGACCGTGTGTGTGCTTCTTCCAGTGGGTGGTTTCTGTGTAGTGATCAGTTCATCTCTCCAGCAGCAGAGTGGGACAGACAGTCAATTAGTGCCTCTGCATCTAAACACAAGTGGTTCACTGTGCTGATTGCCTCTTGTCTGCCTCACGAACCACCAGACAGAAGAACAGCAATAATGGAAAGTGTAGGCACTGTACAGGCACTTTTCCTCCATTTGACTGAGTGGCATCAATATTAACAGATTTTAGAGTGTGCTGTGCAGATTATGGCTCTCTGACATACATACATAAAAAAAGACATTGAGATGTATATATCTTATTCCAACAGACTGATGGCCCTCGTATAGCTGCCAATCTAATCTTAAAGATCTGCATAAGCCCTGTTTGACCAACTGCTTAGACACAAAGACAACTATTTGCTCTTTGACAAAGTTAAAGGCCTCCTCAACAAGGTGGTGGTCTGAACACTGTATGCTGATGTTCACAAGGGTTGCAGATATCAAGGATGATCTGTTTATGCTAAATATCTGTTAATGTCTGTGTTTGTGTTTGCCATAGATAGCGACAGTGAAATCTCCAGTGGAACAGGAGACGTTTCCAAAGACTGTCCTGAGAAAATCCTGGAGTCCTGGGGAGGAATCCTCACCAGATGGTAAGCCTTCAAAAGAGAAAGAAAGACTTAGAAATTTGGAAATTGATTATGATTAAAATTTAGATTAAATTAAATGTTCTCTCTATCCAGCAATACAGGATAGAGTGAAAAATAGAGTTATGGATTTGTATGTAGTTGGACAATATAAAAATAATGGGATAGAAAGAGAAGCTGCCTATTTAAAATAGGGAGTTTAGAGGTGAATAGTGAAGAAATGGAGGCGGGTGGATATAGATGTGGAGAATGTGGTAATGTACTGAGTCAATTTTCCCCTTGAATAAAATTCTATTGTTCAAAAGCCACATTTTAGATTTACTTTTTTAATTTCAGTGGAGATTTAAATGTTTTCAGCTTTACCGAAAATACTTAATACTCATAAAAATCAAGCATTAGGAACATTCAATACATATCTGAACAAGCAAATACCATACCATGTTTATCTAAATTTAGAGAAACGTGGTCAATTTTAAGGTGAAAAACAGTGACTTTTAAGAGTAACTTAATCCCTAAACCACTTTTTTTCCAGCTGGAAACGAATGCATATGGGTATTTCTTGGTGTATGGGATGGATTCAAGTTGAAATCTTGACCTTTTAGTGCGAAATATTTGATTTCTGCATATCGTATGATAAATCTGTTTGGCGACTGCCCTCTACTGGTTGAAACCAAAGCTGTTACAAGTAAATTTTGCTATTGGCTCTTCTGGTGGCAGGTTATATATATGGTGGCCACAGATACCTCTTCTCAAGGGCAAGAAATTCTAGCCATAGGTCCAATAAACCATGGTATTGTGGGGAAACAAAGACACTGACGTAAAATAATGTTCCTAGCTAGCTAACTTAGTTTTTTTTGAGTCAGTGTCAGTTTGCATCATATTTTGTTTTACAGGAAGAAAACATGATTATATTATGATATGACAATACAAATGAATAATTTTTCTGTATTTTTTGGTAAATATTGTTAAATAGGTGCAAGTTAAGGCTGGGGATATGAACTACAAGGGTTAATCTGGACTTTAAGAGGCACTATACTCAAACAGTGCCCAAGAAGATCTGTGATTTATGCAAGTAACTTGTGAATAAATCACTGCAGCAGTAACTTAGAACTGGATAGAGCATAAGAAACTGAGTGTAAATGTAAAATGGAGGATGAACTAGTGTCAATATACCATGGGGGTTATAAATGCAATTACACCAAACATGGATTTTAGCTCTTTGTCTTGTGCAAAAATACTGTGACACGAGACACAGATGCTGAAAGGTGAATTGGGCCCACCGTGCCACATACACACTGATTTACAGTTCAGAGCCGGGGTCCTTTGACTGTTTTACCATCTCTCTTAGTATGGAAAATCGTTCCCTTCAGATACAGCCATTAATTTAACCTACTATAACACATACTGTCATTTTTCTAACACTGTGCTTTTACAACAACCAGCGTTGTTACATGCAGCTTTAGGTGGGGCATGATTAACTGAATGAGAGATGAAAGATGTTTCTGGCTTTTTGTATCATTTCACAGCCTGTTTTCCTGCTGTTGCATCAGCACAATGAAGTGAAGTAGTTTATTGGGGGAATTGCTTTTATATGGCTTCAATAAATGCATTATGATGAGATTTCAAGCATCATTAAAAAGAGCTGAGGCAGTGTGTTTTCAAAAACGCAAGACATTTTCTCATGTGGGAGAACTCTCATAGCACGGCAGCACTGCAGTTAATATTCTAATTCACTACAGTATTATAGTTGGTACTGTAGTTAGTATAGTAGTTACATTATTACTGCACTCAATAATATGACATTTAATAGAGTAGGTAGTACTGTGCTCAATACTGAAGTTAATACTGTAATTTCATTGTGTTTGAACGAGGCAGTGAATCTAGAGTTGCTTGAAGTAGAACCATAGCAGCAGTCTGGTTGTACTGGGCAGCTCCCGTTGTAAATGTGTGTACCAGTATAAATAGGTAACTGGGTGTTCAATCAGCCCAATTAGCTCGACCAGAATAGTAAGGAAAAAATATAAAAGAATTTTGGTAATTATACTATAATTAATGACAACTTTGTTATTAAGAAAAAGTAGTATTCATGTTTAGTGCAGCATGAATACCTCAGTGTGACAGGTGTGTCACTCTGCACTTGATTGACTCAGTTTGTCTTTATGCTGTCACTGCTCATAAAAACAATGATCAAATCTGTCCAGCTGCACTTTTCATTAATATTTAAAGTGGCTGAATTGGATTAAGTGATATAATAAAGTAATGGATTACCCCTACATGTTGTGCATCAGGCATGGGAACCTGTCCACTCGTCCGAAGGGTTTGCCCTCGTTGGTGCGCAGTGGCATTCCTGAGCCACTCAGAGCTGAAGTCTGGCAGCTGCTGGCTGGTTGCCACGACAACCACGACCTGCTTGAGCATTACCGCATCCTCATCACTAAGGTAAACCCTGGCACACACACTTACACAGACCACTGAGGGACACCTTTGTACCAACTTCCCATTTCACTTTTTTTGTGGAGGTTTCTGAGGTTGTATATAGCATGTTCAGGTGTTTTCCAAACATTTTCTTTTAATCATGTCCTGGTACTTAGGGCTGGCATGCCAACAGGCTTTTTTTGGTTTCCATCGGATTTTATGTGTCACTGGCTAAAAAGAGAAGGACTTCTAACTAAAGTCAAAAGGTATTTTACTCATATGTGTGTACAGTTGTGTATTCTCCTGCTCTGTAATTATGACTCCGGGTAAACTTAAGATTTGGGAATCAGTGTTCTCACAGGTTCTTGGTTGTGCTATCATCATTTATTTTCACTTTTTTTACCAAAGGTAGATATTATTTTTTACCATACAAACTGATGAAAGTATTTTATATTTCCCTTGTGTGTGGATGTTTCGTATATGATACAGGAGTTGACTCTCCACTGGTTCTGACAGGTATAGTGCAGTTTTGGGTTGTGTTTTGATGGAAACCAGATGAGTGGTGTGATGAATCTTTATGATATCATGTCACTATGATGGGAATGAAGTTTTTTTTCTCATTGTGTGTACTGTTGTATGTCTGTGAATACTCACATCATCGATAGCATTGCTCCTCCTCTGATCTGTGCGTCTTTTAATTAGCTGTGACATTTAAATTCATGTGACACTGTCATAAGCCTATAACAGCTCCTAATGGCCCTTTAGCCTCCTACAGAGCTTCAGAAATTCAAGGTAAATTTTTTGACCTTCAGTATTTAATTTCTGGGTGTTCTTCATGCTAACTTCACATATACCTTGCTTGGTGAGGTGAGTTTGACTGTGTGGTTTTTTAATCTTAAGGTGTAGTGGTTACCCCTGTTGCCTTACAGCAAGAGAGTCCCTGCGACACCCAAGAGTAACCCAAGTGGTTATGGCTAATGAATGAAAAGTCTGAGGTGGTGAAAATGCTGTTGTACATGTGCATGTCATACTCTGGTGTACCAGCATGGCCTGAAAATTGGACTTGGATTGACTGCTGACTATCTTCACTTTAACACCACCAGTTTGTTTCATATGATCAGAACTAGGGGATCAAATAGATTTAGTGTTGCCTCTTAGTTCTGGTTCACTTAATTTGTACTCTGATCAAATTAAGAGCTGCAAGCTTCAAGTCATATTAGCTGTCAGGACACTCATTGATGGGACAGTTTTGAACTGTCAATCTGCATGATCACTACTGCTTGAATTTACAATTTCTTTCATTTTTGTTCTTCTTCAGAAAGACTTATAACTTGTGCAGGGCTAGAGCAGAACAGTACACATCACATCTAAAAATGTGTAGCACAAACACCAACATTGTCCTTGCCAATAAATTATTGGTAACCAATAGTAACGAGGTCATAGTTAAAAGTTACAGGTTAGAGGTCAGAGTTTCAATAGCCAGAGAGCAGAGATGGAAAGAAGTTTTCCATTGACATAAATATTGACGTGGAAAAGCGTAGCAAGCTATTAAACAGTTCTGGACTTTTATTGTTACACATTTTCAAATGAATTAGTTATGACAATGTTACATGTAAGGTTTTTTGTTTGTGATAAAGATAACAATCCATCTTTGTGTAATCCAATAAACATCTATCACTTTGCTTGATATTTTAATGATTTCATAAATATATTATTGCCGCGTTAGTGTTTTGTTAACTCTGTTAATCTTTATAGATCTTAAATTTTTGTCAGTTTTCCACAGGTGTCAATCATAGTAAAGCTAAACTATCCAAATGTGATGGAGTAGTTGTGCACACCAGGTGTGTGACCCATCTTTGGATTTTAGCAAGATTTGTAAACCAGTAGGTAGAGTGACAAAACCCCAGTGGACCTGGCAGCAGCAGCAGGAGGTGACAGACAAAGCAGACAGAGACCCTTGCTTTTATGGATAATGCAATAGTCTTTTCTCTTTGCCGCACAGGATCGGTTGAAACTACCTGCCTCGATCAATAAGCAGAGAGAGAGAGAGAGAGAGAGAGAGAGAGAGAGAGAGAGAGAGAGAGAGAGAAAGATTGATGGAAAGAAGAAAAATGGAGAGAAGGAGGAATGTGGACCCATAAATATGAGGTTGTAGTCACTGAGGGAGAATTTGAGAAAAGGAATGTGTGTAAATGTCAAAAGAGCTGGCAGATTTCTCTCCTTCCTGAGTCACATGTTTTTTAGTTGTCTTTCATCAACTGTTTAAATTTCTCCCTTTGTCTTTCTCAATCTCTGTTTCCGTCACCGTCTTTATCTGTTAAATAATTAGCACAGTTGTTCTTTTGCTCTTTATGTACCATTTCTCTACCTTGCTCGCTCTGTCCTTCTCTCTCTCTCTCTTTCTCTCCTTATGTAAGACCAGGCTTCTGTAGTTCAGGGCTCATTTATTCTCATTCCACTGGGTGGGCCATGCCCACATCCTCTGTCTTGCTAGAGTAGTGATGGTATTGATAGGCGGGTGGCCGAGCTATTAATAGCTGCACCAAATGAATGGAACTGAGGAAAGATGGAGGAGGGAGGGAAAGAGGGAAGAGAGGCAAATGACAGCAGCGGCACGGGGGATGTGGAGCTTATTAATGTCTGTTGTCTGGGCTCAGTGACGATATTAATGCTGATTGAATTTAAAGTA
Organism: Plectropomus leopardus; assembly: GCF_008729295.1. Lineage (NCBI taxonomy): Eukaryota > Metazoa > Chordata > Actinopteri > Perciformes > Serranidae > Plectropomus > Plectropomus leopardus. Next base: position 232,316 of record NC_056463.1, read on the forward strand.
ATTGGACTGTCGTCCTTATGGAAAGGATATCTGTATCGTAAATCAGCACTTTTTGGGTGTTATGTTTGTGACCCACAGCCGATGGGTGTTAAACCACGTGCAGTTTCTAGTCCTAAGCCTACATCACTAGAACACACTTCATTTTTTATTCTCATTCTTTTGTTCCTTTTTCTTTTCTTATAATCATTATACTTGGTGATTGAACTGATTTTGTGATTTTGAAGTTTTGTATTTATAGAAAGAAAACACAATATACAATTTTATTATATTAGTGCAATGCCCACTTAAAAGGTGCCTGTTCCGAATGGGCTGATTGCTTGGCCTCAGGTATTGCTGCTTGCAGCTTTCTCGAGAACCGCTCAACCAAAAAACTTCCCACTCAACACTGTGCTTCCTTGGGGCCTGTGCAATACAAACGGCATGACATAGTTGCATCCCCTATAAGAGAGTATACGCACCTTTGCTAACCCCTAGCTGTTTGGGACCAGGCTATTCCCAAAGTTTCATCGCTGATATTCAAAATTCATCCGTTCATCTGTTGTTGAATGCACTGTAGCATGTGATGGATAGTGAGTTGCACCCAGCATTACGTTCGACAGTGTAACAGTTAGAATAATGATCATAATTCTACATTTTATTTATAAAGTGCTTCTAAAAGGAACTCAAAGATGCTGTACAGAAGTAAAGTAAGTTGATAGGAGTCTCCTCTCAGTACACTACACATTGAACGCACTACTGATAAATATGTCTCGTAGATCTTAAGAGTGTGCATTCAACAGTGCACTTCCTTGGCTCCTCAACAATACACCCACTCAGTGTGAAGTCTGTCGAATGAACGGTTGTTAAGAAAATTGAAGGACAGACAGACAGACAAAGACTCCATCCATTTTATTAATTCTTTTTTTATCGACAGACTAGTAATTTAAGTTGTTTTTTTATCTTTTCAGTCCATTCATTTTAGTTAAATAGTGTATTGTCTCTCTTATTAAAATGAGCTGTAGCACACAGGTTTTATACCCTAAAAGGTGGTTAAAGTCAAGATCAGCATATTTGTGTTTTTTGGTTTTCATTATTGCATGAAACGAGCAACCTGTTTTTATAGCTCCTTCTGCCTTATTGTAAAGGTCTTAAATATATATTTTTTTTACATTTTCAGTACACTCCCTTTATGAATGTGATTAAGATCACATTTTATTTACTGTCACCTCGCATGACATGATTGTGAAGTTCAACAAACTGGGAGGACAGACAGCAGAATGTGATCTGGTCGTTTGTAAATTATAGTGTGCACAAAATATGTATCATGTCAGTGTGTGCCTACAAGTTTTCATTTAGACTTGCAGACCTACACATACATCTATCAGTGAAAATAATGTTTAGGTCTTGAAATGCACTGTTTTTAATTTGGGCATATAGCTGCTCTATTTGCATAGACTGCTATAATCACCTGCAACTTTTACCAGTTTAAAGCCCATATCATTGTTTACTGTTTAGACTCAGACTAGATGAGATGGATAGCTGTTGTTTTTTTTTTGTGGGGGTGGGGGTGTTATGGTGATAGCTGAAGGTGAGGTACTACCTATTCATGCTGCATGCAAGATGATGAAGAGTTGAAAGAAAGAAGGATTTTCAAAGAAGGATTTTCTGAAGTACTGTAGTTTATTTAATTGCTTATCTGTTGAGACTGAGAAAATTAAAACTTATCATAAATCATGTTGCGAGCCTCCACAGTGTTCTCAACCCTTCTGAGGAGTCCATTCTGGAGGTGAGAACCACTGGGTTAGACTAACTCACTTGTCATTTAGCAGCATGTGGCCCGTGGCCGGCTAGCTTGATATCATAGACTGCAAGTGTCATGTTCAGTGTTGTACTGCTCTCATCTACAGTCATCACACACAAAGTCACAAATGCACACTTCGTCACACACTCCATAGCCTGAGGGCATCGGAGACATTCACAAATAACTCATTTCTCAGCTGGCATAGCACTGTGTTTGGGGTCGGGGTTGGGGGTTGCTAGTTACATTTGAGCAACCTTTTCGTCTCCCTAGAGCTGAACAAGGTGTGCCGCCTCGCTTGAACCCACAGCTTAAAAAAGCTCGGCCAGCTATTTCCAGGACCGCCTTTCCAAAGACCAATCTCACTCACAGCACAGCCAGTGTGTTAAGAGGTCGGCATCTCTCAACAGGTTCAACGGCTGTCACCAGTAGCCTGGAACAGCAGTTTCACCACAGCAGGCTGTAAGGAGACTACACTGTATGAAACTGAAGGTCTTCCAAGGTGATTGCTTTGCAAAGGGCATTGATTTTTTCCCTTTAACTTTTCTGTTCAGTGCTTTTGTACAGTCTCCCACCCTTTTCTCCCTGGCTAAACACATTTGCTCCAGTGAGCTAGTTAAGTGATTTTGTACTTACAATTAGCACTGGCTTTTGTAACTGATTCTAATTCTTTAACAGCACCAAATTGAATCACTATACTTTAGACTGATGCACACAGAATGTTTCTGGCCATTTATAAGGAGATTCAATAGATCAAATTGTATCAATTCAGGAATAGATAAATGGAACTGAACAGATGTTCATTCATGTTGTTATTGTTTATGGTTTAGGTGCAATTACCCTAAACCCTGCCCTTTTTCTCATTGGTTACTTGGACACTCACTAAAAATAAGAACACATTATGACCCTGGTATAATTAGTTATCATAAAGAAAAGCTATTTTGAACTACAGAAATAAGTGCATAGTAAAAGTATAAAAACTAATTTCAGCCATACTTATTTTATGTATCCATCATTTTCTATTTCTTTTCTGAACTTTTCTGAAATCCCCACCCATGACTTGAACCTTCTTAGTTTAATTCTTTACAAAGCATGTAATGAAATCAAAGAGCAAGTCAGTCCAGCACTGAGAGGTGCTTTACATTTTGATGTTGAATCATATTGAGGCCAGATGCCAGCTTAGTGATGACATTTAACGTTGTTGTACAATCAAAGCTAGCATCAGCCATGCAGCCAGGCTGGAATAATAGTACACCCACGCTTGATAACCCACATACAGATTCATGGAGTACAATGTACATAAGATAGGCTGCCATGGTAACTGCGAGGGTCTATGGACTTCTATCTGCTAGAAGTTGTCACCATAACACTTCTGTCTCCTTTCATCTTTGTCTCTTAACTTCTGCTTAAGTTCATTAAGTGCTTCATATTTGGATAATTGTAAACTGGGTAGGTGAATACACACTTCCAAATTTCACCTTGTACTTTTTTAGGCCTCTGGCAACCACATTATGTGTACACATGCAAGTCATAGTTTGAATTTCAAACAAAACTTGAAGAGGTAATTGGGGTTGAGTATGAGAGCACAAAGCATGTTGTTACTCACAGGGTTTCATGTTAAAATTGAATGGATATTTATATATTCTTATATTCGTTATGGATTAGAGTTACTGAAAATCACATCGTCTAGATTGACCACAGCATACAAAACCCATTTTTCTTAATTCAATGACAGGAGAGTAGAAACATCGCTTTTCAAATAAATTTCTGGTATTACTTTTTTTTCTTTTGGATGATGCACTGTAGAAGCACATGTGATGCATGCATTGAAATCAGTGTCAGAATCTAGTTTTATTGCCAAATACATTTACATATACAAGGAATGTGACTTGGTGTTTACCTATCTATTGAAGGACAAAACTCCAACTTTGGTGTTGTTGATGTTTGCACCTCTGCCAGATCTCACTGACCCCAAAAAGACATTGGTGTAAGTCCAAAAACATGCAGTGTGATCAATCAAAGCAGAATACTAAATTGTTTTTCTTGGGTCTTTAGACATTCACATTTGAGAGATAGAAGGTTTTTACCCCTAGCTAAAAAAAAGTCAAAATACTCGGGCTGACTAGAGTGCTTTGAAGCTTTGATCCTTGCCATGGTAGTTGATGTCCAAATCAGTATTTTAATATTAAATTTTTCTATGCCATTGCCCCGAAAATCCCAAATAGTCCATATATGTAGAAATAGTAATCCAACATGATACATTATGCAGCAACAATTTTCATTATTATTTAATCTCAGATGAAGGCATTTGAACTTAGTAATTACCTGATTTTGTTACTCTGACAGTTTGACTACAATGACAGGCTTGCAGGCTGCACACATGCATTTATTTGTGACTATCCACCATGATCAACTCACACGCACAAGAACAAGTAGTTTGCTCACCCTCCCACCCGTTGCCAGCGATTCTAACTATGTGGGAAACACTGAGATACCCAAGTAAGATGTTGAAAAAGTTAAGGGTTTTTAATAGTTAAATATTGCATAAAGACGACCCCAAATAGTCAAAAGCGAGATATGCTTTAGGAAAAAAACAGTAAATCACAAATCTACAATGACTTTGGTAAAGCACCTGAAAACTGTAACTAACAGCTTAGCCATCTTGTAAAGTATTCTTTTTTAAGGCCTTTATGCCAGCAAAGTGGCTATTTATCATGTTATTTTATGTGCATTAACTGAAAAGTCCCGTCTTGAATTCCCTCTCCCTCGCGAAGCTTTGATTCTCCAGAACTGCAGAATTTTATACAGCCCTACAGTATAGATGCCTGCACAAACACACATCATGCACATACATTAACATAATTCCTCTCTTTGTTGTATTCTCTGTCACTAGTTTGAAGTCTGCCATCATTAAAGGATGAAAAAAAAAATCCCCTTGAGGGTTTAAAGTCTTGTCACAGCCTTTCACACAAAAACACGCACACACATACTGCCCATAGCCCATCCTGCTTCATAGTATCTGTAGGGACCAGCTGCACTGCATGGCCACAACACAGCCAGGCAACACCACTTCCATTCTTCCGGCCTCACAATATAGGTCTATTCACAGCACCCCTCCCATCCCAGCTCTGTGTCTGTCTCCATAATGCAGCCTTCGAGCTCCCATTCACATATCCACAGCAGGACCCCGGTAGGCACCACAAAAGGACACACTTCCTGTCTTCCACAGCTTTAGGAAAAGCTATATCAGGAAAAGAAAAACAAAAATCATATCTGTCATTTGTCATGTCTAGTAATTTATGAATTTGGAGTATTTAGGGCACATACATATGCATGGAAGATTTTCATTAATGAAACATTTCTTGCATAGATGGAAATGAAGAAGCAATACCACAGGTTTGATATCATTGTATAGGTAACAGTATGTTTTGTAGCTGTAAATGGGCTGCCATACAGTAGTGAGTAAATCTGCTACGTGTGTGTAAGCATAGCCTCCTAGCCATACTGACACTGATATGACAGCTCGGATTAAAGGAGATCCAGCCTGCAGCGTCTTCTCTGGTCAAAACACTTCTGCGTCTCAGCCCTCATATCAACTGCAGCCTCACAGCCAGAGGAGATCTCTGCTTGTCCCTCTTCCCCACTGCAGAGTTGCACTAACTCTTTAATTCAATAAATGTACAAGAATCTTCATGAACACCATCACTAACATTTTCAGATAGATGTGGAGTACATTTTAAATAGGATCTCTTCAGGAGAAGTACAAAAATTAAATTATGTGATTTATTTGCAGTTTAAGCAAGAAAAAGCTTAAAGAAGACATTTCCCATAATCAGTAATAGGGTAATACACAACACTAAACTGACAGTAGTGACACATACATGATTAAGAACAACAGGCCACTAACAGACTAAACTTTCGACATTTCTCTGAGGAAAGTATTGCGTGGTATTAGTCTTACAAATGAAATTGCAAAATGTCGGCCATGACCTATATTTTATACAATGGCATAATTCAACAAATACCCATTTATTATTCTTTGATTTTTTTTTCAAAGTCACTGAGACTTGTTGTTTACATTCAGCCTTTACAGATGACTAATAGATGCATGTTATGTCCTGACCTACATACTGCAAGGACAATAGGTGCTACAGAATAATGAATTTAAGTATCTCAACCTGAGCGTTTGGACAGGTCCCCACCGCCATGTGTTGCGAGGTTTCGTGAAGATGATAGATGGTGATTTCAGTAGGCAGGCTGTCTGACGTTGACCTTTTGCTCCTCTTTACCATTTTAACTGCGGCAATCCCAGTGTACGAAGTATACATGGTGACATTATGCTGGAGGTGAACATGGTATATAGATATTTTCTTCAGTTAAGGGTATCCAACATAAATTGTTGTGAAATGTGATAAAAATAGCTTAACTTTGTTGTGTACATGCTGTGAGCAGTCTCCTGTCTTTACATTTGACATTTTCCTCTTCCCACTGTGTCTGCTTCATACATCTTCCCTTGTTATATTACCCAAAATAGAATCGGCCCTCACAGCCATTACTCTCTAAAACAATAACCATAACTAGCTGCCTTATGTGACTAACTTTACTGTGGCTGATTCTAAGGGAGATGTTGGCTAAATTTGAACTTCAAAATTCACTGATGGCATTTCAGTTTTCTGTTTTTATGCTTTTCTGTAAAACTGTATACAGCAGGATACCAAAGAGCCAAGAGAGGCAGCAAGTCTAACAAAGAAAGTCTGGCTTTTACTGCATTGTGTGTTTTAATTGTCACAATATCTACATTTTCGGGATTTCAGTTTTGGCTGTGTCAGTCTATGAAAACTCTATTTCCAATGCAGTTTTTATGATGAGCAAGTAACCTTCCTGCAGTAAAGGCAATGACTACTAATGTCAGTGGTTGAGATTCTTCCTCTTTCTCAACCTGGGAACTGAATCCACACAAAGCTTGGCCCACTGTTGATAAATATAAATACCAGCTTCTGCCTGCTAAGCTGGTTTAGTGTTGGTCCGTTGATGGTGCTTGCTCAATGTTTGTATCCAGGCAGTGAACCAGCTCTAATCTGCCCCAATAACCACCTATCCCTCCATATCCCAACCCCCAGACTCTTGGACAAGAGAGTGATCACAGTTACAGAAGCCATTACATTTAAATTTTATGCTTCAGGCAAATTGAATGACCTGAAATTCATTGACAGCCAACCTTACAAACAACAATTGGTAGCTAAAAGAAGCTGAAGCACATACATTCATATAAAGAACAATGAATTAGTAATGCCTTCAAAATACTGCCACACAGTATAATGGAGTTTAGCTGCAGAGCGAGGGTGCTTCAGAACTTAGTAATGATAAATTGTAGTTGGAGCAAGCCATTCCTGTACCCTAATTTTTTTCTTTGCAATAGAAATATAAAAGAGCCACAGAGACTGCAGTAGAAATGACCAATTACCAAATGTATGGCAACAAGGACCAAATGCTTTACTATCGTCGTTATTCAATATCAACCGTGAATGCCATGACTTTGTCTAATAAATCATAATCCATTAGGCTTGAGCCGAGTAAACAGTACTTGTGTCTGTATCTTCAGTACACGTTGTGTCAGGCTTACCTTCACTGACCATAAGTATCGATAGGCGGTGCCTTGCAAAAACACTATTTGACTTATGTGAAAAAAACACAAAAAGAGGAAATGGAAAGTGCTGCAGGTCTGCATGACCCTACCAAGATTTTTAAAAAAATTGTCTTCTCGCGTCTTGTCATTTTAGTCTGATCACACCAAGGCAAAGTGTTGAGCTCACAAGCTCCTTCCACCAACACCAGCTGGGACAATTTAGTTTAGAGAGACACAATTTGGTGTTTTACAGACACAGCCTTACAATCACTGAACCCTTTCAGCTTTCTTTGTATTTATTACTAAACAAGAACACCGACAATGAGAAATCAACACAATTTGGCTAACAAACAAGAATAATAAATAACTAACAATAGAAGAATACGATATGTGCAAATTTGCTAATTTACCCATGTTGCTCTTGGGAAGAGCTGCCACTATTGATGATGTCATTGGACCAGGGCTTACAGTACTGATGGCCCCTTGATCAAAATTCCAGGCTGGCTACTGTAAGCATTTATATGGTCATCAGGGTCTGTAATTTCCTTCAAACAGCTGAGATCTCTGAGAAACATTTTTTCATTCTGCTCAGCATGTAAACGTATAGCAAAATGACAATAAAGCTGAATAGAATAGAATCGAATCTGAAAGCGTATTTGTACAGACAGGCTTTGCATTAACCTTTGAGTGTGAAGTTTGTCATTTGTTTAGTTTTAATGATTTATTTTATTGATCAAGCATTTCTAATGCTTGATCAATAAAGGTGCTGCACATATAAACTTTTCTCATTCACTTTAACACTCACCTTGTCTTTGTATAATGTCCTTGAACAAAATGGTGAACCCCCTACCTCCTTACTTTCCATACTGTAAGCTGCTGAGGATAAGCGTATCAGCTTAACACCTGTAATGTAGTTGTAAACTCCCTGCTTTTGCCAACACATTGCTGTTGAGACTGGAATCAGCAGGAGCCCAGGGGTGGAGGAGAGTGGGATGCTGGGAAGCAGTGAAAGGTGAATCAGCCTCCACCTTTGTTTCCAAGTGGCCCCGCTGGCTTTGTTTTGGAGCAGAATGAATTATTAACAGTGGCCTTCTGGTCGTGTTTTTTTTATCCGAGTCCACCTCCAAAGGTAAACTGTGCTGAGAGATCTCCATTGATTGGCTCCTTCCATAGTGACAGCACAACTACCTGTCTACCGAAACTTTTGTTTTTTTAGTCCTCACTTTGTCTCTCGTTATTTTTAGTTTCCTTTCCTTCTTACCCGTCCTTTTTTTCCATCCCACTGTTTCTCTTGAATGACCAAATTAAGCAACACAGGTGCTTAAATATCTGGTCTCCATGGCAATAAAAGAGCTGTCCTTCTGCATGACAGACTTTTTTATACTCCAGTTCACAATGACATTGTAAAGGGATGTTCCACTTCCAAGTTGAATAATTGAATAATAAGAGTTTGACCTCATAAACATTAATTATCAGACAATAAACCACACCTGTAAAAACTGACTGAAAAGTCCTGTCATCATACATGTTTTATGTTGTCCATGTTGTACGGTTTCACTACGTCACAACTTTTGGCTCAAAGTACAATATGGTGATACAGCCTGCATGTGTTGCATTTTTTAGCAATGTGTAGTAGAGTTTTAACCAGGTGTCTCAACAGTGATTTAATTAGATTTTTCAGATTGGTAAACCATAAACTGAGCTAGGAATGCCTTGCCAATATAGTAAAATTTATTTTATTTGCATGCGCAGTAAAGTGAGGCAATACTTATTCTTCTGCAAACTAATACAGTCAGCAAAATTATAATTGAAACACTATATTCAAAAACTGTTATTTATTATTTTTTAATGTTATTATTAGTATTTCAGAAAATCTAATAATAGCAATGTTTAATGTTGTTATTTAATGTTGATGATATTGTTGATAAACTTGAAAAACAATAAACAAAAAGAAAAAACATAAAATAGTATGAGTAATTTGGTTTTTATCTAAAGCAGTACACATAAAGAATAACTAGCATTTTTTTATTTGCAAAATGAACATATCATTCCTTTTAATTCCTTGTAATGGCCATTCAACAAGTTAACCCCTTTATCAAATATTAATGTTGTCAAAAGTTAGAGTATCCCTTATTTTAAGCATTAATACAATTAAAAATATGTATAAATAGCTAGGTAGGATACCTGAACTGCAAACAGGTATTAAAGATTTTTTGTTGAAATAATGAAATCTTTACACTAGATGCTCTTTTAAATTTAATTCCAGTGGCTGCTGCTTCATATTCAACAAGTCTGTTTAAGCCATTTTCATTAGGTTAAATGTTCGGTCATAAACAGGTGTGTTAAAGAATTGGATTGGCTGCGTGCCATCTTTTTCTGCATAATATTCTTATCACATTCATCTTCCTCGAGGACACACAGTCATGCTGAGGTTCAGCCAATTTCTGTCTGTGAAAGTCTCTTCCTTTGGAAGGCATGTAATTTCTCTTGTCGTTGTTTAGATAACATATTTTATTTTCCTTTGAGGGTTTGATACATGACTTTCTGTGTGGATTTGAAAAAACACTTTTCTAAAATGTGGTTTTGTCATATTAGATGTGCAGGTATATAGCATCATGTTTTTCTTTCCTTATTTGTGGTACATAAGCATACTTTGTAGGTTGACAGGATGTCTAGATTTTTTCCATTAAGGATGTAATTCTTGTCAAGCAAAGCACTCTGCTCTTCCTGGAAGAGGCCAGGTGCAGTGTTTTCCAAAATAGCCATATCCCATCTAACCTGCAGCCAGCCACTCCTCATCATCGCTAACTGGCTTTAATTGTAAAAAACAAACAAACAAAACGACAAAGTTGGCAAAGTTGATCTGAATTTTCTTCTTAAAAGATTCTCCTCCCTGGCCTTGATGCTTGACAGTTTCTTTCCATCCGCCCTTCTGCTCAGCGAATTTGCTGTCACTTGATCCTCTTTATCATCTGCTGGCCAGAGGATGCTCCCAACTGGCCGAAATGCTGGGCAACTGTAACTAAGGAGCAGGCATAACTGTGCTAAGCTGTCAGTTGAATAAAGAATAAATAAAGTATTCAGAAGAACCTAGAGCTTTTGCTAGATAGGGAGAAAAATCATTTTACAAGGATTACTTGTCCAAGGTGTTGCATGTGATGGAGGTTGAGTGTCATCCTCTATTCATTAACATTATCTACTTATGTATTAAAGACAGTGAGGCTGAAACTGAGTCTGATGACCACTGACACTAACATTTTCATTCCTTCTACTCCCCTAAAAAAGAGACAGTATATCGTGTGACTCATTAGGTCATAACATGTATATTTAGCTTTTTTTTTTGGCGTGGATATTTTATCTCATCTTGTATTTTCACTATTGTTGGTTTTTATTATATATGAATTAGGTAGACTTGAGGGTTTTGTTTTTTACTCGGGCGAGGTAGATGTATGGAGAGGAGATTTAGGGGAAGGAGAAGGACTGAAATAGGGAATGAAAGAAAGAGGGGGTCGCGGGGACTTTGGTTAATAGAAAACAGACTGTGAAAGATAAGTAATATGTAAATAGGAAATGTATCCCAATTCACCTCTGGGTGCAAGCCAGTGTGAGAGACAGAATAATGTGGCAGGGAGCCTCAGGTGCAGCTGGGATGGGAGGAGGCGGGGCAACGCACGAGAGGCTGAGGGAGAGAGCGAGAAAGAGGGAGGGTTCATGTGTGTCTGTTTGAGTTTGTGTGTCTGTGTGTGTGTGTGTGTGTGTGTGTGTGTGTGGAAAGAGAGAGAGGCTGAGTGTGCAAGCTAGAGAGATTGTGTGGAGAGGGAGGGAGGGAAGTGTAAGCCAGTCACAGCATCTCTCCTTCTCACTGCACCAGGGCTGAGGGACTCTTCGTCCCCTCGCTTCCCTCGCTGCAGATTTAACTCATTTCCATCAGCGCAGTCATCCTTTTTTTTTCTTGCCTTTTACTTGCTGCTTGTGACAGATGCATTGCATTCATCCCTTTCTGTGTACCAGGATTTAAGGATTTTTACATTGAAAGCGTGGGTTGTCCTGTTTAACGGAATTAAAAGGGGGACGTTTGCAAAGGACAGTGCTTGAAACTGGGACTCCGACTGGGACTTGGTCTTTTCTTTATGCTGCTAGAGTGGATTCCCTTTTGTTGTGCTGCCAGTGTTTTGTTCCAGGCGACAGACACACTGAGAAAGGAGTTGTAGGACCCTCATACCACTACAACTCAACAGAGCGCATACTTTAAAAGACTAAAGCAAGTTAGAAAACCTATGGTTGTATGAAGCACTTGAGGAAAAGGTGCACAGCCTCCCCCTGCCAGAGTGTCACAACAAAAACGCAAGTTAACATGTTTATGGGATAAATAGGCGGATCGCTGATTGATCCCCACACCCCCCTCCATCTCTGCAAGTGTCTGCTACAGGATTGCTGAGGAGTCGAAGTGAGAGGAGCGCTGAGCTATTCAGCTGGCCTCTCATTGCTCCAGGAGAGTCCTTCTACCTGCCTGCATGGCAGTCTTACATTCAGCTCTTTTATCAGCTGCGGGACTTTTACATTTGTTTGTATTTCTCGACTTGCAGTCCAGAAAGCTGAGAGGCAAGTCTGCACATTTGGATTTAAACTTTAAATCACTTTAAAAGCAGAACTCATCCAGACATTTCGAACCGCTTGGTTTTTTACCTCATTCTGCCGAAGGGATGCCTTGTAAACACATTTTTCCCCCCAGCACTGTGTGTGCTGAGAGAGCTGTGACATTATCTCCTGCGGAGATCCCCATGTTGTTCTAGCCTGTGTCTGTGTTTTGATTCAGACAATAGCTGGGCATGCATGGGCTCCAGACACTGACCAGAGGACCACCAAAATAAGGGAAGCCCGCTGTAACATTGTAAACACGCCAGCGCCATGGCACAGTGAAACTTTGGATTGAATAGAGGAGTTGATTCGCAGAGATGGATATAATTTTCTTTTCCAGAGAGACTCCTAAGAACTCTTTCCCCCTTAGAAATGGTTGCCTCACATTTATTTTTTTTTATAGGTAACCACTCAGTAAATTTCATCTGATCTCCAGGAGTGAAATAAGAGCCCTACCGTGCTTACTCATCTGATCTCCTGTGAGGATCCGTCAAGAGCAGAGAGCATTGTGCTTTCCGTCATGCTTTAACCTCTTCGTATGGTGTCCTCTCGCGCATCTTCTGTGCTCTCTGCCCTTGTGCGGACAGCTTATGCCTTCAGCCTCCCCGTGGCAACCCTCATTAGGATCAGGAGATGAGGCCACAGACTGGCAGGCAAAGCAGCAGGGAAATTCGCCTTTGGGATAGATGCCTGCCACAGCTCTAATGTTACCCTGCTTTACTGAAGGAATACATTTTTTCCCCCTCTACTCCTGACTGTTACCCACCCACTACTTTCACTAACCATGAGTGATTGGAAAAGGAGAGCTAAACGGGTTGTCCTACCCTCCCAGAGGCTGTATTGATTTTCCTCTAGTCAGTGTTCATTTGATTGAGACCCAGCTATGTGAGAGTAAGGTGAAAGAGAGAGAGAGTGTGTTAGAGAGAGTATTGAGCTCCGTTAACTGAGGAAGGCTGCAGACACCTGGTGTAGAGCAGGTGGGGGGGGCAGGGGGGGCAGGCAGTTCTCCAGTTTCAGACCAGCTGCCTTATGGGTGACACACCACAAACCTGACCCACCTGGATAGCACCCAGAACAATGAACCAGTCTGAACTGACAACGGACCCGGTGCTTGCTGCCAACAGCAGTCATGCAGACTTCTTTCCTGGCAGGGCCACCAATCACTCTTGTCCTTTGGGCTGGGGGCTGAATGAAGGCCTGGAGGCTTGCGTCCTGGAGACTGCTGTCATTGTACTTCTGACAGTGCTCATTATTACAGGGAACCTGACGGTGATCTTTGTGTTTCACTGTGCCCCTTTGCTACACCACTACACCACCAGCTACTTCATCCAGACCATGGCCTATGCTGACCTGCTGGTGGGTCTCAGCTGCCTGGTGCCCACCCTGTCTTTGCTCCACTACCCAGCAGGTGTCCAGGAGCCCATCACATGTCAGGTCTTCAGCTACGTCATCTCGGTTCTGAAGAGTGTTTCGATGGCCTGTTTGGCTTGTATCAGTGTGGACCGCTACCTGGCCATAACTAAACCACTGTCTTACAACCAGCTGGTGACGCCATGCCGGCTGCGAGGCTGCATCACCCTCATCTGGGTGTACTCCAGCCTGGTTTTCTTGCCCTCCTTCTTTGGGTGGGGTAAGCCAGGCTATCATGGGGACATTTTTGAGTGGTGCGCTCACTCCTGGCCCACCTCCGCACTGTTTACAGGCTTCGTGGTGTGTTTGCTCTATGCGCCTGCTGCACTTGTGGTTTGTTTCACCTATTACCATATTTTTCGCATTTGCCAGCAGCACAACAGAGAGATCAGTGAACGGCGGGCACGTTTCCCCAGTCAGGAGATGGAAGCTGGCGAGGGGGGTAGTAGTGGGCATCATGGAGGGCATGGACCGGATCGGCGTTATGCGATGGTGTTGTTCCGCATCACCAGTGTTTTCTATATGCTCTGGCTACCCTACATAATCTATTTCCTGCTAGAGAGCTCCCATGTGCTGGACAGCCCTGCCCTCTCCTTCATCACCACCTGGCTGGCCATTAGCAACAGCTTTTGCAACTGTGTTATCTACAGCCTGTCTAATAGTGTGTTCCGCTTGGGCATGCGTAGGCTCTCACAGACGATTTGCTCCTTCAGCCACTGCGCGGCCGATGACAGGGACTTTGGGGAGCCTAAACCGAGGAAAAGAGCAAACTCATGCTCCATCTGAAAGGATGAGGATACTGCTGGAATCTACGAATGGGGAACATGAATCTTAACGAGTTGAGCAGCTAGTTAACTTTCAGTAACCAAACAGAAAACAATTTTTCTGTTTTATCAGCCTGTCAGCTGACACCAGTGACATTGCTGTGGTCACAATAAACTATGGTTACAAGCTCTTAATGGAGATGGGTGCAGTGTCTGAACAGCGAGATTTAATGAGATGGGCACTCTGTGATGGCTTTTATTCTGTGGTATGTGAATTAGCTGTGGATCATATAGAAGGTAGTCTCCCTGTGGCTTTCTCAGCTTTTACATCTTACTGTGTGTCACTGTATCAGCCTGGTCAGACATAGTGGGATAACCGTAACCCCAAAAGATTCACAAACATCTTCTCAGACTTGAAATGTGACCACACTTTTTCATGCCTGTTAAATTTTGTTAGTGGTTGTGGATTGGATCGATCTTTGTGCTCTATATGACAGTCATTAGCAGAGACAAGGTAACTTGCACTTACTTGTGCTCATAAACCTGTTTAAATGGTTTTTTGACTTTTTAACTGTATAAACACACACAGCGACAATGATGACAGCCATTATGCTGCCGATAAATCACATATTGCGTACGGCCTTGACTGTTTTCTAGAGGAAAGGACGCAGTCCATTTTTGCTAAAGTATTTTTGGTTGAGTCAGTAAACATGATGTGCACAGGTGAACAGGAGAGAGATGCAGAAAAATCATGGTATTGTGGTGCATTTTTTCTATAATTAGAGTAATTGGCCAATAGTGATCTGACAGCTGGTTGAAATTTGTTTTTTCAGACCTTCTGCAAAACATGCTGCATGATGAAACATTGCACAGCAATCTTAAACCATGAAACGCCATTATAGCACTGTTATTCCTACATCATGGCATTAGACCAAGGACTGTTAAAAATGTCTAAACTTAGAAAAAAATTAAAAAATCAAGTGAAAATCCCCCATATTAAGAATTAATAAAATTTTCACTTGACTCAGCATGGTTAGTAATTTAGAGATTCAAATTGTCTACTAGTGCTTACTGCTGTAGTGTGACCTGTATTAGATTTTCCACAGATAACATGCTGCTTTTACTGTTTACTGATTTCAATAATACCTAATTATGGTTGGCCACCATTCGATTGGTTCCCCCCTTCTAAAAAAAAACACCTTATTTCCAGAATTCAGATAAAGGATGTATCAGTTTGACACTAAGACCTTTGTATTGATGGCAGTGAACTGATGCTTGGGCCAGATAACTACCCAGCAGAGTTTATTTTTTCTCTGGCTCCTCCCTTACGCTTATGAAATAGCCCATCAGCGCCAGCACTCTCACCACTGATGTGGCATTCCTGATATGGCTGTATTATGAGTATTCTGCTAACAGTTTGATGCATGAGTGCTCATGACAGCCATTTCTAACCAGCAAATAAATATTACATCCCCTCTGTATATGTAGGACCATGTGGATAGTGATCAAACAGGAGAATTGGCAAAATAAAACGGCATTATCGTAATATGAATTTAAGATTTTTATTTATAATGAAAATGGTTGAGGATTAGAAACTCTCTGGGATGTTATTATTCATAGATGTTGGATGTTGCTTTAACCCCACTCACAAACTTCCCTGAGTCTCTTAAAGGTAAAAAAGCTTATAGGCAATGTAGACTGAAATATTTAGGCAGGTTTTGGGTACTTTGCATCAGTGCCAGTTATCCTTGTTAAAGATGATATTGGATTTTTTTTTTCCCAGCAGCGATGGACAGGGGTTCAGGTTGATGTGATCTGATCTGTCTGGAGGTCGCTGTGAGGTCAAAACTTAACTGATCTGAAATTACATGCTTAGTTGTGATAAAGGTGGAAGGCTATAAGTAGCTTATCTTGTGGTGGTTTGTTAAACTATTGGCCAGAATTCTCATTACTTGTAATTTGCTCCACTGTCTTTCAGCTATACCTATCTCGATGCTGATTAAAAAGTTACTGCCTGCAAACTACAGGCCCTAATGTGTCAACATACTTCTAAATGCTTTTGTGAATGACCACTGTATTTAGTGTGCACTTCTCACAGGGTCAAACCTAACTGGGAATCACACTTTAAATTTGGACCAGTTGAATTTTTCTTGTCTTTTTTCATGATGTCTGTGCCCAAGAAAGAGATGACTGGGCAGACTTTAGGTGTTGAAACTGAGTCTCTATTGCATTGTTTTCTAATAAAAAAAAAATAGAATTAGTTCTTCTACTGTGCCCATTCCAGCTTGGTAAATTCTAAAGACTGTTCCCCTATTTGGGGCTTTTTGCTATACAAAGTGCAGACGATGTGTGTTGTTAAAGTAACCTACAGTACAAGACTGCCTTTGGTTATGATTCTCATCCTTTGCTACAGCACAGAAGGATAGTCAATCACTTCAGTTTACCTTGTACATTCCCTTCATGATCACTGGATCAGTGTCAAAGCATAATTCTTTTTGAATACAGCCAGGTACTATAGCCATTAACTAATTTTCCCTCTTTGCTTATGTAGAAGTGTCATCTGTAGTTTAGGCCTTGCTTATACTGTATGTCCCTGCTAAAAACCAAGTGGCACAGCAGTCCCAGCCCCTTGATATTGTAACTGCATTCAATGCTACTTCAAAGTAGCCTGTGTAAGTCATTCCTCTTTTTAAAGCTGCATTAAGTGACTTTTGAAAGCTAGAGGCAGAGAGACCCTGAGCCTTAAAGCTTGATTTATGTTATATGCTTCTTTACATCCTACAAAAACAGAGCTACATGATCATTCCCATTCTGATGAATGTAAGTACAATAGTGTTTTTAAGCTGAGGTTTGGAAAACCAACATCACCAACAAAAAAAAATGTCTCTTTTGGTTTATCTAAATACTTTCTTTATCGGCCCTTTGTTTACTTTGGTTCTCTGCAGTTTTGCATGAGGCCTGTAGTCTACAGTCAACTTAAAATACTAGTGTGCTGGGAGTGGCTGCCCATGGTCTGTACTGTATGTGCTGGCATTGTTTTGGTTGTGTTGGTTCAGACAACTACAAATCTGTGAGTGTAAAGTTGCAGTATGGGATGTCGATTCTTAGCGGGATCATCAGCATCAATAACCCTTTAACATTGCCAGGAGTTGTTTGATTCAGTGTAATTATAAACTATATTGCTTTATGCAGCTTTAATGCATTACAGATTGTTCTGTATATGTGCCTAAAGATGTATTTTGTAGGAAAAGTGAAAAAAAGAGGTTGAGAAGTAATTTCAGTTACATGGACATGCTGCACTTTTTAAAAAACATTTTCCAGCTCATGAGCATATCTTGTGACCGTGTGCACATTTTAAGGTACATTGTTGTTGGATTTAGTTTTCCATGACTTTTAGCTTAAAGAGGTTTCCACTTGAACCAAGAACGGGTCAAGTCATTCATGTATCACAGTCGATCTGCCTTCTGCCTTCAAGTGGGTACATGTTATACTATCTGATGTCTTCATCAGATCTGTAAGATAAGAGCAGACAGCAGATTTGTCTCGTGAAATCCCTTCTGTAGCCGTATGACCTGGCATATATGAGGAATAGCAGTAGGGAACCACAGCTTAGCCGTGTCAAATACTAGACTTATTATGATATTTTCTTATTTTGATAGCTTGTGTTTTTGGTGCTCCGTTGAAGCACAGTGCAGTGAAGAAATAGTAGAAGAAATGTATAGGGTCTGAATTAGTGCTGTATTATCTTCACAATGTGGTGACAAACAACACAATAACATATAAAACAGGAGAACGCAAAGTTCTCTATTAGCCTAAAATAAAATAGCTCAGTTGTTACCACTTAATGTAAAATTTGGAATTTTCAATTGTATTTGATCAGAAGTTGCACAAATATTCATTCCTTTGGTGGGCTTTTTTTTGTAGCGGGTTATGTGAAATGCGTGTCTTGGCTCAATTTTTCAAAAATCCAAGAGCCATTGAATGAGTATTTAAAAAATATATATATTTATATGTGTCTGTATTACACTGACCAAACTGAAGTGGTAGAAAATCAAAACTGTTATCTTGTTCTGACAAGTCATCTTACTTTCAAGTGCATTGATCCGGGCTTTTGATATGTATTTATTTATTAAGTTATGTTCAAACCTTTACACAATATACTGTATATGAGTATACTGTATGTAAAGTGTGTGTATCTGTTTTTAATCTGCTGTATAGCCAAAAAAAAAAAAAAAATCAAACTCTGACAAAGGTATGGCGCACCCATTTGTGTTCAATCAACTAGGCTGCTGATGTTTTGAATAGGAGGCAGAGTGTGTTGAATTACATAGTATCTATTTTTTTATTTTGAGATTTTGTCAAAGACTATGGTTTTGTTGTTGCTGCCAACCCAATAAAGGTGAAAATAGTAGACATTCACATCTGTGTTGTGAAATGTTTCAGTCGGAACAACCATCAGTAAGCCAGCTTTTATTCAGTCACAATCAGCTGCACTCTCCAGAGTCACCCACATATTTCTACTTTTCACCTACTTAACCTACATCACTTTACATACATTACTCCACTTAAGGGGTAATCATGAGAATGGGGATGTGGGCTAGAGACTGAGTAGCTACCAGGTTGTATCCCCACTCTTGATGGTATCAGTGGGATTAGCTTACGCTTGCCTCAGCAAACATTGTTGGGGTGCGCTTGAGCAGGACAGTTGGATATTGAGCACCAGTTACTTTTTAATTGCACTGAATGAGTAATAATCACAGAAGGAAGACAGGCATGTGTTTGTGCATTAAAAATTTAAATGTAGTTCTAATGAGCAGATCAAATTTTTAAGCCATGTGGCTTCACCGTGGAAAAAGAGAATCTGGGACAAAAATCACCAATTTCTCAGCCATTTTATTAGAGATGAGCCCAAACAGGGGGACTCTACTGTCATTTTCCCATTGATGACATATCTGTCTGAAGCTCCAGCTCTGTTGTGAGCAAAGCAAAGATTTATTTAATTTTCAACTGAGCCACAGATGGCTGATCAGGTGGCATTTGGTTGGTAACAACTCTGTAGCAGGCTAGCCTTTCCTTTAGTGCCACTGGGAGTTAATGCACACCATCATGTCCTCTCTCTGTGTGAACAGTATCCTCATTATAGAGTCTGATCCCTTGTTCTTGGTCTTAAATTGGCCTTTGAAATTCATACACTCAACCTTTTCGACTGCAGACAAGCTTTGAAACAGTCATAACTCCACTGTGTTCACTGAGTAGCTTAGTGAGACGAGTGAGAGGAGATGGATGGGGATATCAGAATAAGACTGAACGTATAAACAGCAGATTATGGAAAGAAACTAGGTAGAGAGAGAGAAGAGATTGAGAGACAGATGAAGTGGTTTAAGGTATACTATTTGTTACTGTTTTTAAACACCGTAACCCTAACTCCATGATTCACTTGCTTTTGGTGTTTTGCCTCACTATATTTGCGTTTTTCAGTACCGTTTCTCTTGGATACCTGCTGCTTACAGTCTGGCATTTGGTTGCCACCTTTTTGTAAAGCTATGACCTCACCCGAGCGCTGTTGGGAGACACACCTACAAAAGTCCCAAACACAGAAAATTAGAAGATAATATGAAAATCCAGGCAGAAGTCAAATTCTTTGAGAAAAATGAATGCTGCACACTTCTAGTGGATTATAAATGATGATTAAGATGATTTTTTATTTTTTTAGTCTATTACGGTTGGGGGGGCATCATGGTATTAGGATATAACAGAGTGTTTAGAAATCCCAATGGTGTGATTTTAAATACCATCAAATATACGGACCCTCATCTTTCTACTAACTTCATACTGGAGAGGCTGTATTGAGGATGTTTTGCTTGCAGTGCTCATCACGTGCGCTGGAAGTTTCGCCCAGGACACACTGCATGTGTGAGCAGTGTGTCCACATTGGCAGAGTTTGTTGCTGCAGTGCTGCAGCAAAGCTGTCTTATTTAATAACTGCTGTATCACCACAATTAAAGCATAAAAAAAGAAAGGTGGAGCGCAACAGATATATTTCCTTGTGTCTGTGACTGATAAAAACATTAAAACTGTAGTAATAGGTGGTATAGAGTCGATATAAATATCAAATGACCATTTTCAATGTCTATTTTTGCTGTAAACCACACGTATCATGCAGAAATAATTGGCGAGACTCCACTGCTCTAGATGTGTTGCGCCTGAGCAGCACTACTCACGCCATCAGTGTGGCTGCTCTAGCCTGGGAACACAGGCACCGAAATAAAAAACAATCAGAAACATGAAGGTGTACGGCGCTTGTTCTCTGATTGATAAGGAAATTGGGTGTAATAATATTACCTTTTTTTGCCATCATGAAGTGTATTGTTTACTGAGTAGACTGAAAATGGCAAGACAAGACAGTCTGCAGAGTGTAGCACACTTGCTGGTCGATGGTGCAGGGGGTGGTGCATGTATACCGTGAAATTCCATGAAGGTATGAAAAAATAGATACTGCAAGAGCCTAGAGTCTATGCATTGCATTATATATATATATTTCAGTAGACTGCCTGAATTTTAGAAGACAAAGGTGATGGAAAAAAGGAGATACATTAGGGAGGAAGGTACGTGGAAGTTAGGGGAAAATATAGGTGGAAAGAAGAGGAGGGTTGGAGAAGGAATAGCAGGAAGGAGCAAGAGAGAAAGGTTAATTTTGACAATGAAGTTGGAAAAAGCTTACTACAAGTTATTGTTTGGTGTAGTTTTGTTTTTATACACAAATTATATTTTCCAGTACAAAAACACAAACAATTTCTCCACTTCTATGAGACAGTCCTTCAGAGTTTTTCTCACAGTTCTTTGTAGTTCTGTCTTACATCACTGTAAAGCTTGTGAGGAAAGTATATCAGCACAAAAGACTGTTCACTATTTGTACCAAGCTGAATAAGCAAAGTGCCATGAAAAATGCTCATTGCATTAAAAAATGTTCTATGACACAAAGCATAATAACAATCTTAATATGCAGTATTCAGTCCTCGTGTGTAGATAAAGCATGCTATAATTTCATACCAACAACCATGTTTAAGAGCAGGCAGTTTTTGGCAGATTTACCAGGTCTTTTTGTGTTTGAAATCTAGTTTTGGAATGAAAAACTGTATTTGTTCCTCCTCCCAGAAAGTACTTCATCCGCACTAACTATTGAGCCAAACCAAGAGCTGCTTCACGGTCCAAGCTTGTTCAATATTCATGGCCGACTCTATATCAGGAATTCCCTTTTATTTCCACAAATGGCAGCACTCGCCTTGCTTCCTCTTTCCCTTTCCATCCTGCCACTTTCCTCCTCCTCTTTCCGTCCTGATTGAGAAAGGACCACCTGACTGTCTTTTGAGGTGGGGAAGTCATAATTGGAGGGGAAGCCACTTCCTGCCCCTGTGTGCTAATGGCGGAGGCTTGTGGCGCCCACCAAAAGCCTTTGATGGCATAAGGAGGACACACTCATGCATCCACACATCAACACACCCTCATACATCTTGCATGGCCTCAGCCAGTCTTTGAAAACGACGGCTGTGTATGTGGCCCAATAACTGACAGGTGTTAATCTTAGCATAGTGGATTGTGTGCTCTTACAATACATAGTATGTAGTGTTAAACATGTATGTATTCACTGACAAGTGGGTCTGTGAGTTTGCACTTGTAGACACAGCGGTGCTTTGAATCAAATGTTTGCTTCACTGGCAGTTCCTCAAATATTTGTTAATACATTTTACTCAAAAAAACGCCTCATGGTGGTGCTAATAGATAGAAACCAGTGGTCTATAAAAAGCTTCAGGGAAATCTCTGTAATAGTTGTTGTTGAGATTTTTTGGTCTGGATCAAAGAGGTGGACTGGCCACAGGCTGTATTAATAATAGACGTAGCTACAGTGACATCACCTGTTGGTTTGTGGACTGCTGTTTTAAAGCCTCATGTTTAGCTTTTCAGCCATCTCCTATTGTTTTTTTTGGAACCAGAAGTGACCATATTTCAACAAGAGACTTGAGCTTTGAAGAAGCAAGGGGTAGATCTGACGGAAAAGTCAAGGATAGACAGCTCGTCATTCAAGTGGTCCCGCCCTTAAATACATAACTTTGGGCCTTAATAAAAGGCAGACGGGTGAATTATAAAAATAAACACCCCCTGTACAATTGTCGTGAATGTTGAAAATAAGCTATAGAGACCAAAACCGTTTTTTGTACCAGGCTGTAATTATTTTTATTTCTACTGTAAAGTTGGGCATTTTAACTTGGGGGGGTCTTTGAGGAATTAGTCTGTTTTGGAGCCAGCCTCAATTGGCCATTCGATGAATTACAGTTTTTGGCACTTCTGCATTGGCTTAATTTTTCAGCCTTGGAGGCTGGCGCTTGGGACCCACCAACAGAGTCAATCACTGCCATCCATCAAGCCTCCATCATGGCTAAAACGTGAGCATACTTGCTCTTTTTCAGTAACAGGACATGCTCAAACATTCACTTTATAGCTACAATCTCCTACTTCCTATGTTGGTTTATTGTCGTAGTTATTGTGGAAAGAAAAGTTCTTACTTTCATTTTTTTTTGGGGGGGTTTCTGGTTAAAGGCTGGTGGTGCTACTTGGGAATTTCTTCGTCAGAATCTGGACTGTCCAACTGCTCAGTGTTTAATGCCATCTTTACTGTAGTTAATGTGCCAAAAGTTATCAGTTTAATAAACCAAATACAAAAATCCCACTACAGTTCAAACAAAACTTTCATACAGTGCTTTGTGAAAAAGTGTCTCAAATGTTTAATTTGAAAAAGTTTCCAAAGTCTGTCTTGATGTCAGTTTCATTAATCATTGCTTACCTGGAAACATAACAGTCCTAATTATGCCGTGTCACAAAATTCACTTATTTGCAGTCAGCAACAGATTGTTGCAGTCAACATCTGTGGAGAATCAAACTAAAAAGTGCCTAACTTTCAGTCATTATCACTTTTTGTAAGCCAAATATGGCTACTGTGTAATGTTAGTTGGGTGTACAGCATAGTAAATGTAGTCACTGATCATGGTAGCACAGAAAGTACCTGCAGTTTAATGACAATACTGTGAGAGACTCAGCAGAGCTTACAGTAGGGACTTGACATTTTAACCACATTGTACCTTTTATTTTCTAAGTGTTTCAATCTCTCTAAACGCCATTTTTGCTAAGAGGTTACATTGTCCCCCAAGTGACAAAAGGAGGTTGCTGCAGGTTCAATCCCCGTGGTGAACCTGTACTCAGGGCAATAATCGGAACACTTACCTGCCCATTCATTTGAGGGATCCCTCGATAGGAACATTGAAAATGTCAAAAACGTGGAATCACAGGAAGTCTTCATCAGTTGCTTTTCAGCACTTTCATTTCACCTTTGGACCTAATAATTGCTATAGGTAGACTTTCTATACATCTGCAGGCACTTGACTGAGAGCTTTCTTCTCCATCTTATCTAAGTGTTTTGACTCTCCCGAATGTGCTCATTGGTCCCTCCTGGTTTTGAGTCAAATTTAACATTCCATTCTCAGTTGGAAAAGTCTGATTCTGCAAGTTTCTGCTCATTGTCTTTTTAGTCTCTGTTGCTTAATGTCTCTCTCGTTTTGTCTAAAGTAATGCTGACTCTGCAACTAAAAAAACACTGTGAATT
This sequence comes from Plectropomus leopardus, assembly GCF_008729295.1. Classification (NCBI taxonomy): domain Eukaryota; kingdom Metazoa; phylum Chordata; class Actinopteri; order Perciformes; family Serranidae; genus Plectropomus; species Plectropomus leopardus. The sequence goes on from NC_056463.1 coordinate 256,186, forward strand.
CCCACCTCGTCCTTAAGCGCCATAGCATCTCCATGGTTAGCGGCAACTATAAAAATCAATTTAGGTGAGGGCTGTTATTTGGCCTGTGATGGGACCACATTGGCTATGTTGCTGATCTGGCAGGTGATGCTGTTTTCTGCCAGGTCAGGAGGAATTTTTTATCGTGTTAACATGGGTTATTTTAAGCCAATAAAGAACATGTGTTGTGTTTGCCACTATGCCTTCAAGGAAAACAGTTTTTAGGCTGATAGTAAACACAGAAAATAGTTCTCCATAATGGCCATTAGGCTAACTGCATTCTAAAATTGCTTTTATGTAGCGTCACAAATTAATAGGAAATAGTGAGGTTGAAATATATATGTCAGAATTTGTAGATTAGAGCTTTTTATTCCCATTGTCTGTGAGTTTCAGACTTTAGAAATCGATGCATTTTTGCGCAAGGAGGATGGTTTTAGGATGTATATCTGAACAAGAAATGTGGCTGTGGGAGTAAAGTTATTTTTTTAAACTCAATTATAATCTGTAAAAATCATCTGATCTTAAAGACTCTTAAGTATTATACATTTAATAGGTATAAATGCAGAAATCAAATACAAAATTAAAGTCTTATTAAACCTGATTGACAAACTGCCAGCAGTGATCTACAGCACCACCTCTCTCCCCCACTTTTCTAATCTCCCCATATCTAATGGACAGAAGCACTGAATATTTTAACACTGTTAAATGTACAGGAATTAGGTCATAATGACCACCATTTTAGTTCATATCATTTCAGTTCAAATTATGATATACTTTAAAAGATGCATTAAAAAAAGCTTAAATTACCACAACTAATTTTAGTACAACCTTTATCCACTAGTCAACATGTGAGGGAGAAACTGTTGAGTGAAAAATCTGTCTGTTACAGATAAAAAAATGTACAATATGGGGTCTTATCACGCACATTATCGCCTAGTGTTTATAAAAATTGATGGTGCCAAAATTTAGGCTTTTATGTGTGAAGAAGCTTTCCTAAATTTCTGGTCTTTTTCAGTCTGTCTCAGACTGTGATGTATCCTCCTCTTTTCTCTTCTATGGTCAACATTGTCAGAATGCTGAGCCCGCCACAGCTGGCACTTTAACCTGCAGACATTCTTTCTCCTGTTTGAAAAAAGATTTTATTGTGACAGAATGGAGCTCATTATAGTATTGGCTTTGGAACCGCTTTAATTCACTTTCCTTACCACTGTACTTAAGGAACATCTAAAGATTATTTTTTATTTCTTTTATTTCGTCCTTTCAAATTTGATTGCATAATTCGCACCAATATTCTTGCTCCGGCTATTCATACATAGAGGACAAAGACAAGCACCTTGACGGACACTGGAGGACAAACCTGTTTTTTACTGTTAACGTCCCTGCAGACCTCAGGTACTGAAGCTCTGCCAGCAGATGTACAGCCAGCTTCTCTAATTCTCTCTCAGGGCATTTTAGCTGAATTAAATACCATAAGACAGTCAAATTACCCCCTTGGCATCTTAGCATATTTCCTCCTTCCTTCCACCTCCCCTCTTTTGCTCTTCCTTTCCCTCTCTCTATCCTGAGGCAGTGTTTCCCATAGTAGCACACCAGGCCTGTCTGTGTTAGGCAGTTATTTAGTAGTGATGGTCCAACAGCTCGCCTCAGGCCAGAGCTGATATGGTTCTTCCTCTGTGGCATTTAGCCTTGCTGCTGTTGCCAAGGCAGGAGGAGGGGGGTGTCTGAATGCTAACAAACAAACAAACAACAAATAGAAAAATAAAAACTAGCTGTGTTTGCTGTGTGACAAGTGTCTCATTTGAGTATCTCTGAGTCTGTTAGTCAGTCAGTCAGTCAGTGGCTAAATTCAGCAGTCAGTCAGTAAATAAAGTTGGATCAGTAAATCAGCCTGGATCACATGCTGGGAAACAGAGAAGAGAGAAATCTACATACGTAATTACTGAAACCAATTCAAATCTAAATAATGCATTCGGGCCTCATCTAGTAATGGTATTTCCCCTAGCAGTCTGTACAATAATTGTTTATCAGGGAATCATCAATACTCGTCACATTGGCAGCTTTGTTCACCGCAACAACAAAGACAAAATAATAAATGTATAAAAAGTCTTGTTATATTCTGAGAGGAATTAGCATAGCCAAACAGTAGTCTTAACTAAACAAGATTCCCTGCTATTTATTTTACTTTCTTGTGCATGTGAGAAATGTGTAGTAATCAGGTTAATCAGGTAATAATTAAGATTTAAGGCTGCAGTTCAGGCTTCCAGGGCCAATATTTCTGTGTAAAGCACACCTTTAAATTGGCAACAACAGCTGCAAAGGTTAAAGGGGACCTATTTTGTCATATATACACAGTTATGATGTTTTGTGGTCATATTAAATGTGGGCAGACTTTCAATTTTTAATGTAAACGTATGTAAAAGTAATCCCTTGAGCAAAAATCTCATCTCATCAATCATTGTGAACAGTTTTCAACATTTTTTCCTACTTTGGCTACAACTGATATCCGATTATATCTTAAAAGTTATTCTTCTTCAGGCACACCACTACAAGTGTCTACATTACATAGCCTACACTGCTATGTGCAGCTAAATGTTAACATCTAAGAAACTTGTAAACTTGGTTGCTAGTATTGTTAATTTTTCTCAGATTTTGGATTGTATGCTTGCTGGATTATGTGATGTATATATACGTGGACCAAACAGAGCACACTGTGTTTTTTGGGGGGGGGGTTGTCTTAAGGAGACAGATGCCAAATCAGAGCATTTCAGAGGGTGAATACAGGCGTTCTCGCACAGACAATAGACAGTATGAGGAAGTGTTTTTTTGAACATTTATGAAGCCCAGGTACCCACCTGTAAGGCTACTTGAAGTGAATTTTAGCATCACATTGGTTATAGGTCTCAATGAATTTGAAATAAATAGTTTTAGATCATTTTCATACAGGCAGTCCTTTCTACACAGTGTATATGTTGAATACAAATTACAGGTTTAATCTTGTGTTGCATACTAAAAAAAAATTAAATGCAGTCCTAATTGATGCTTAATTTCTGCTTGGCTGTACTCTCCCTGTCAATTTGTGCATGTAATAGTTGATGAGAATGTAGCATGCCATGTAGCATCACATTCCTGGTCACAGTGGAGTGTTTCCATTGTCTCTCTGGTTCTTCCCAACTGAACACCAGGACTTAAGAGGCACTGTGTCGCTATGGAAACCCCGTGTTGAGTCTGAAGAAGCAACAAGGTTTCAGAGAGTTCATCTGAAGTTTCTAAATAGGCCGCAATTAAAATGGATGTTAACATTGGCTCCAAATAGCAACCTCATCATTAATCATTCATGTGCGCTTTTATTTTGAAGATGCAGGGGAAGGAAAATGCAGGCAGGAAAGGAAGTCTGAAGTGTCTGCATCTCTGTACGGTACAGGCTGTTTCTTTCACACAAGTGAACACGCAAGTGTATTGTATGACACAAAGATCCACTCACATATATGACAGTTCACATAGCTTTATACAAGGGATGTCCCGATCTGATCTCAAACATGGGATTGGGGGCCAATCACAACATTTTTTTGACTGATTGGAATCAGGAATATTTGGCTTATAGAACATCCGATCCTTTGTTTTATGTCAGATGTCACACAGGTGTTTAACTTTAATGCAGAGCAAAGCTGACCACAGCCTACTTCACCTCTGTTCCACTCAGCTGTCTGTCTCACCTCACTGCTGAAGTGAAGAGCAGCGGCTGAGCCCGCCTGCCACAAAACACCATAAACAAACATGCAGTATGAGACTGTTTATTTTTGTTATTTACCAAAGTTATGAGCGCTCATTTCATTTCATCTCAGTCAAAGATTGGAATTTTGATTGCTCCGAGGAAACCAAGAAAAATGGCTTATTTGTTAATGAATCGTAATTTGCCAAAATATTTACAGATGACAGAAATAAACACCTAACAGAATACAAATCATTCAGATTACTGACAGACAGGCTGCAGCGCAGCAACAAATACTGGATTCTTTTAGGGACATATTCTCTTGGGACAATGAGAACCCAGAAAGATTAAAGGGAGGGTTTGTCATTTTATACTTTATTTTGTAAAATAAATAAATAAGTAATATTAAAAGGCAAATAAATAAATAAGAATGAAAGGCATGGAAGCAGGTATTTTTAAAAGTAACGTTAAGGGAGCCTTCTCAAAGTGTGCACTATGCAGCTGCATTATCTAGGAAAACAAAACTATCAGATCAGGACTCGGTCTCAGCAGATATTCAATAGTAAATGACTCGGATTGGATCGGGGGCAAAAAAAACGAGATCGGGACATCCTTACTTTATATACCTCTATACAAAAGTTGTGGACAGAGTGCTGAGTGTCTGACCCTCCACTACCTCCACCTCCATCATCCCTTGGGCTCTTCTGTCCCCACATTACAGAGACTCAACTCATATCCCCCAGTAAAAAACACAACACACAGAAAATGTCAGATATCTGGGGGGATGCACTTTATCCACTGACCTCACTACATGGTGCTCTGTGTGTGTGCGTGCGTGCGTGTGTGCGTGTGTGTGTGTCTGTGTCTGTGTGTAAGAGAGAGAGAGAGAGAGAGAAAGAGAGAAGCGCATCTTATTCTGTTCCAGCCCCAAATTGTTCCCTATCAAATGCAGACTGGAGCAGTACAGCATGTTTTGCACATTACTTTTTGTTCGTTTTCTGCATTATCATAAAAAATTATTATCATAAAAAATCATAGAGTGCTGCACTTTGGCTGCAACCTAATGTAGCCAGACTAATGTATATCCTTGGAATACAGTCTGAGACACTACATTACTTTACCAGTGAAGTCATTCACTGAGTTTACCATGCATGTTTTATTTACATGCATGTTTATGATGCCTTTTGCCTTTGTTTTATTACTACAAGATGTCCTACTTACATTATACAGTATATTGTATAGTAATTAGGGCTGTCACCATTAACACCTTGTATGTAATGCCATCAATCAAGGTCCGTACATAACGCTTATATTTTTATTTAATTCTGTTAATTGCCGGTCGACATTTCTGTCTTTAAGAAGTTGAGTTTTAAATATACATACTGGTATCTTATTAAACTAGACCTTATGAATCCAGCAATACCAATCACGTCATGCTAGCTTCTCAGGAAGGGGGGTAAAAGCAAAGTTAGGTTAAATTTTGGCGATGGAACGGCATGGCTATTTCACAGAGGTCCCTTGACCTCTCACCTCAAGACATCTGAATGAAAATTGACTCTGTGGGCACCCACGAGTCTCCCCTTTACAGATATGCCCACTTTATGCTAACATTTGATTCCCAATCAAGACAGTCTGGAAGAGATTTGCTTTACTTTGTCAATATAAACTTCAAAACTGTTTTTTTAACGTAGAATAATAGAATTATAAACATTATATTATTAAAGAATGTGATCAATCCCGAATTTAAAAAAATATCATCTGACAGTCCTAATAATTATTTACATCATTTACATATATTCCCCTGGTTACCTTGTGGGACACTCTAGGTTTCCTATTTGCTTTTCAACATGTCTGCTATCAGGGACATGGTTTTCTATAAATGGGGTTAGCCAAGAACATTTCAGCCACACACTTACATGCACCTCTGTACCCAAATAGATTTCAATAGACGTTATCTTTTGAAATTCATTTTTGCTCTGGACTGTTTGTGCAATGAAATCACACACTCTATATGGCAACAGTTATGACGTGATTGCTTTATATCCTAACCTCTGCAAGCACATCAAACCTTATTTGCACATACTGTAGGTGAAAATGTAGTCAACAAACCAGTGTAAGCTACTGGCATGTTAATGTTTTCATGTGTTAATCTTTGATGTTATGGTATTTACATTCATTTATCTGATAGCAAGATATTGGTTGGGCTTTTTAATTCATCAACCCCCATTAAAAGTCCCTTATTTATTCTACGGCACTGGCTGTAGATTCTCAGTTCTGCACCCACTGCTGAATTCAACTAAGAAGACAGCTTTTCAATTTGTTTTCCAACATGAAAAAGAGGGTTTCTCTGAGCTCTGAACGTTTAGTGCTGCAACTAATGACTTATCATCATGTTCCCTTTTTTTATTCATTGATATATTTGTCTGTCTATTAAATGCCAGAAAAAATGCTCGTCACAATGTTCCAAAATCCACACCTATGTCTTCACATTACTTTTTGTCAGACCAACTTTCTAAAATCAAAAGATTCAATTTCCTATCAGATAAAACAGAGAAAAGCAGCAAATCCTCATAATTTACAATCAGGTACCAGACGTGAAAAATAACAATACACACATAAACACATCTTTTTGGCACATTGAGGACTTTTGCCAAGACAAGTTTGTTGAGTAAAGAACGGACCCTTCGAGGCAATTAGTGTCCAGTGTAGAGTTTTTTGTTGTTTTTTTTAGCAGTTTTCCTCAACTTGCCAACTAATGACATCCTGCCTTTTATCAAGAAGCTTTAGATAGCAATTGTTTGGCATATCTCTTTCAACAATTATTTTAAGCAGTTGTCAGTAATGTGGCTAATTTTTCTCCGGCGATCGACTTATAACTTTAGCGCTGCTTCATCAAAAAAATAAAAGAAAGTTAAAAAAAAAATGTTAAGCAAAACAACTTATCCCAAAAAGCTCTGTTCCCCTTCAGCCTTTTGGTGTGTCAATTGTTTTCTCCAATCTGTGCGCTTGTCACCAATTTCATTGCAAGCAAAATGAGAAATTTAGCGTTTATGCTTACTCTCTTAATACTGCATCTGCACTCTCAACTCTGCTTATTGAGATGCAGAACCAGCCGGACCATTAAAATGCCACGGCAGCGATACAGAGACAGATGAATTTGCAATCTGCCAAGCGGGCCAGCTGTTGCCCCCCCACACACACCCTCAACCCTCCAGGGAAGCCTCTAGAAACTTCCTCGCCAGCAACCAAGGACAAAGGCCTCAGGGGGAGCTGGTTTTTAATTACTGGGCTGCAGTCCTCTGAATATCACACCAATAGATTATCTCACTGTGTCCAAGTGAAATGAAGAGAAATGAGGAGTGTTTGTGGCACCCAGGTGTGTCAGCAGAGAGGGGCGGTGTCATTTTCACATCCAGCTGTCTGAATGTGTTATGACTGAAGGCTAGACTTTGAAGTCATAATACAGTCTGTGCTTTTTGTGCCTGACATGCTTCGAATTAGCACCTTTCTTTGGAATCTGAAGCACAACGTGACCAAGGCATTTTTTGTATATTATGTTGATGTACAATACCTTCAGTACTCTGTCATTTTTTGAGTTTTTAACCCTTTAAAACCTGAGCAAATTAGCTTGACTTCTTTCAAAAACAACAGAGGAAGGCAACAAGAAATGAAAACAGACATGACTCAAAAAATTAGCAAAAAAAAACAGTAAAAAGAAAATTCCACTAAAACAAGTGAGGAAAAGGAAAAGAAAATACAAAACCAAACAAACAAGGAAAGGACCTGGAAATAGTGCTCAAAATATATAATAATTCTTTAATGTAATTTTAAATCTGTAATTTTTTCTTTTTTCCCCAAGACATTTTCCCTAGCTTTAAAAAAAAATATATATGTATATATATATAATTTGTAAAAAATAATAATAATTTTCTAAATGTGCTCATTTCCTGCAATTGGAACATTTCTTACCAAGTTTCTTGTTGCCTTTTTACCCATGTTTTTGAAAGAAATCAAATCAATTTGCTCTTTGTTCAAAGGTTCAAATACTTGAAAGGCATTTGAAAGGAACACAAGAAAAGTGATTTCTTACAGGTTTCAAATGGTTAAAGAAGACTCACAGGCAGATTTACTGATTAGCTGATAGCACTGTGAATCACACATCACTTTCAACCGCTGTCTGCCCTGTCTCAATGTCTGATTTACAAAAGATATTGCGCAAATTATATAGCAGCGTAAACACAGCCATAAAGATTTGCAGCTAAGTGCAATTTGCCTTTTTTGTGTCATAATGATCACAGTGATCCATGTAATAAATCATAAGTGTCACCTTTACAATAAGAACACAGAAGTCAAATGATGGTAAAGAGAATAGGAAAGTGAATTGTTTAGAGTGTGAGCCTCAGGTCCTGACCGATGAGGTGCAGAGGCATTCGTTAAAACTTAAGGCAAGGAATTCAAACATGAGAGAGAAAAAGTATTTGGAATTGAATATTCCAGTCGGTCAGTGCTGTTGGTGTTTTGAAATGCACACCTTCGGACTATTAAAGAAGATGGCAGGATGAACACCAACTTTCTGAAGTTCTGACGCTGATAAATTCATTGCAACTGTATTGCTAGTAGCCCTGATATTTGTGAGTTAGACTTTTTTTTGTGTGAGGTTCATTGCATAGAAAAGGAAGTTTTGCACCAAATGATCAATATTACTGAAATACATGCAAATACCACAGGAACATAGTATTTGCTTGGCAGCGCAGTAGAGGGTGAATTTCACCTTTTGTAGCTGCTTTAAGAATCACACTCAAAGCTGCACAATACTTTTGAGAATTCGCCCATCAGTGTTTTATTCCCAAGAAAGGTTGTTGTTCCTCAAGCCTTAGCACAACAAACTCGTTTATCGTCTGAATTCATGTTGGAACTTTAGAGTGTAAGCAAATGTTTTCTAATAGCTGTCAGACAAAAGAGAGGACACACTAAAGCACACTATTTTTGAGATTTTCTTGGCGGCTAATTGACCAATTGAGTTGATCCTCCAACAAATAAGATATACTGTAGTTTAAATACCTCATTCGGCCCTGGGGTTTTTACTCGAATCATCATTATTTTAGGAGGCCACGAGGTGCCTCAGTTGAAATTAATGACAGACCTTTGAAATGCCTGGCATTTTATTTACCTCTACAACGGAAGGTTTGCTGAGCACCTATTTTTCCTCTAACAGCACCCATCTTTAACCCCACACTCCCACTGATCAACAAAAGAAAACCTCATAGACTAACCAGTTTTTACTGCACCTATGCATCTATGCAGTACAACATCATGCTTAAATGCCTTGCTCAGAGGCTTGCTGGTCCATCGAGTGTCTTCTTGCAGTGGGACAGTGATGTGTCCAGGCTTTTTTCACTGGGGTGGCCCAAGTGGGGCACTGACTTATGCAAGGACGGCATGAAGTACGAGCACTGCTGCAGACACATGTGTCAGCATATCTTTAATTTGCCATTTTTGTCTCCACTACCCATACCTACTTTAACTGCTAATATTACAGTGTCTTTATAGTTTAGTTTAAAAGATTAAGAGACCTACCAATCACGACACAACAAAGTGACATCAGACAAATGTAAAATAAAGCTTCCAAAAAATGTTCTTTCAAAAGTAATTAGTACAGTAGCAAGTATAAAATGCCAACAAAATTAAAGTGCCTCCCAGGTTTAAGAGTGAATTGCACCTTTAAATAAAATACAGTTTATAGTTCTTCAGGCAGATCACACATCATAATGGGGTGGCACCTGGGGTGACCAATCAGATGTCAGGGGTGGCCCGTGCCACCCTGAGCCACTCCCTTGAGATGCCCCTGGCTTCTTGCTTTTACTCTTTTATGGCAATCAACAGATACAGTAAATGTGACTGACTCAAAGGTGCAAGATAGTTACATAGCATGATGTAAACAGGTTTTCAAGGTCAGATCACTTCATTTTAAAGTTGTCACAGTTTTTTACTCGCATTTATAATATTTTTATCAAGCTCTCAACCATCTGTTTGCATGTGTGGTGTGCATATATAATCATATAGGACTTGTTTCCTGTACATTTCAAATGAGCAGACATTTAGCATTTTGCGTTTAGGAAACATGAAACATTCAATAACTGGGTAGGATAAAATAATTACTGTTGTGATTGAAAGGTGATTGCAACTACAGTATTTGCGTGCACTTTCCAGTGCCATAAAAACCTCTCTTACAGCATCTTTTTTTTTAATACACCACACATTTTTCATCCTGCTTTCCTTCTATCTTTCCTGTTTTGGGGGGATTTTCGTGGGGTTTTTTTGTGATCCAAAGGCAGCCTGTTTTCACTTTCAGTTTTTGGCCTTCCACTGAAGGAGCTGCCATCCATCCAAAAGATGAAGAGGCTAGCTAATATTCTGGCTGTCAGTCACTCAGCTATCGCTCTCCTCCTGCTCTCCCCATGTGTAACCCTGCCTCCTCTGTCTGCCTTTTTGAGTCATTTCTCCTTCCCTTTATATTTAAACTTTACATTGCATAGATTCTCTACCATGCACCACAATCTGTTGTCCATTTCAATGTGTTTGATGTCAAAATGGTTGCTGCTTTACTCTGAAGTAGACATTTTTTTCCAGCCAGTTTGTAGACTCTGAGTTTATGTGCACTCTTGCCTGGTGGAGCTCCAGGGTGCAGCTCTGCGACAGACGTGCACTTTAACATGCCATCCTGCTGGTTTATCACAGTCTCTGTTGTCTAGTATGGCCCATAATGCACCACTCCTCACTCATTCTGAAGCCAGGCTCAGATGGCGCAGCACTTGTTTTTTGTTTTCTCGTTCCCATAATAAAGAATGGTGTCGAAGCGCATTGAATTTATGCAATTGATCCTCCACTCTGCCAGAATGAGAAGGGGTGGAGTAGCCTTCTGACTGAGAATAGGATCAATAATCAGGTTTGACACTAGATGAGTAACACAAACAGTAATGTAATGATTTCTCTTATCAGCTTCAGGAGTGTGCTTTACTGTAAAACCTGATGTGAGACCTGCCTCAGGGAGCTGTTAACCTTCCTAAGAGAATTTAATTGCTCTTTGTTTTAGTGACATGATGCTGATTGCTGTTTGAAGATTTTTTTTCATACACTGACAATAATATGATTAAGGAAAGAAAGACTGAATAATTGAATTTTAATGAAATGAAAATCTAAAAATATAAATGTTTGCACAAAACATTGTTTGTCAGTAGCTGCAGTCCAAAAACCTGTCTAGGTTTAACACTGTTGTGACCCTCTCATCCTTCCTCCTTTAGCTCTCACACTTTGAGCACCATCAGAGTGCTGCAGCCTCCCATTGTTGGATGTAGTGGTATTTGTTTGTGGTTGTCCAGGTGTACTCAACTAAAGCTAGCAGTAATACTCAACTTATGGTCAGCAGGTCAAATCTGGCCACCGATAGTGTCCTGGGTGGGGTACTTTTTGCATACGTGAGGTGCCAGAGTGCATAAAACAGCATCAAAATGGAACTTTTTATATCAGTAATTCAGAGAAATGTCTAGAAATCCCAGAAAGTTCCTTAAATCCTAGAAACATGTATGGGGCTATGACTGGCCCCTGGCCTTCAGTTGTTTTGAAAAAGTTGCCCCCAAGTAAAGCTAGTTTAGTATTCTTCAAATACAGTATTAATTTTTACACAGTCAACAGTATAACACAGTAAACATTTTAGGTGGGGAATAGGCAGTGCAGTAACACAATTTTGGTTTGTATTTGATCAGCACTGCTTAGTTTTACCATTTAAATTAATACCATATATATATATGGTATTAATTTAAATGGTAAAACTAAGCAGTGCTGATCAAATACAAACCAAAATTGTGTTACTGCACTGCCTATTCCCCACCTAAAATGTTTACTGTGTTATACTGTTGACTGTGTAAAAATTAATACTGTATTTGAAGAATACTAAACTAGCTTTACTTGGGGGCAACTTTTTCAAAACAACTGAAGGCCAGGGGCCAGTCATAGCCCCATACATGTTTCTAGGATTTAAGGAACTTTCTGGGATTTCTAGACATTTCTCTGAATTACTGATATAAAAAGTTCCATTTTGATGCTGTTTTATGCACTCTGGCACCTCACGTATGCAAAAAGTACCCCACCCAGGACACTATCGGTGGCCAGATTTGACCTGCTGACCATAAGTTGAGTATTACTGCTAGCTTTAGTTGAGTACACCTGGACAACCACAAACAAATACCACTACATCCAACAATGGGAGGCTGCAGCACTCTGATGGTGCTCAAAGTGTGAGAGCTAAAGGAGGAAGGATGAGAGGGTCACAACAGTGTTAAACCTAGACAGGTTTTTGGACTGCAGCTACTGACAAACAATGTTTTGTGCAAACATTTATATTTTTAGATTTTCATTTCATTAAAATTCAATTATTCAGTCTTTCTTTCCTTAATCATATTATTGTCAGTGTATGAAAAAAAATCTTCAAACAGCAATCAGCATCATGTCACTAAAACAAAGAGCAATTAAATTCTCTTAGGAAGGTTAACAGCTCCCTGAGGCAGGTCTCACATCAGGTTTTACAGTAAAGCACACTCCTGAAGCTGATAAGAGAAATCATTACATTACTGTTTGTGTTACTCATCTAGTGTCAAACCTGATTATTGATCCTATTCTCAGTCAGAAGGCTACTCCACCCCTTCTCATTCTGGCAGAGTGGAGGATCAATTGCATAAATTCAATGCGCTTCGACACCATTCTTTATTATGGGAACGAGAAAACAAAAAACAAGTGCTGCGCCATCTGAGCCTGGCTTCAGAATGAGTGAGGAGTGGTGCATTATGGGCCATACTAGACAACAGAGACTGTGATAAACCAGCAGGATGGCATGTTAAAGTGCACGTCTGTCGCAGAGCTGCACCCTGGAGCTCCACCAGGCAAGAGTGCACATAAACTCAGAGTCTACAAACTGGCTGGAAAAAAATGTCTACTTCAGAGTAAAGCAGCAACCATTTTGACATCAAACACATTGAAATGGACAACAGATTGTGGTGCATGGTAGAGAATCTATGCAATGTAAAGTTTAAATATAAAGGGAAGGAGAAATGACTCAAAAAGGCAGACAGAGGAGGCAGGGTTACACATGGGGAGAGCAGGAGGAGAGCGATAGCTGAGTGACTGACAGCCAGAATATTAGCTAGCCTCTTCATCTTTTGGATGGATGGCAGCTCCTTCAGTGGAAGGCCAAAAACTGAAAGTGAAAACAGGCTGCCTTTGGATCACAAAAAAACCCCACGAAAATCCCCCCAAAACAGGAAAGATAGAAGGAAAGCAGGATGAAAAATGTGTGGTGTATTAAAAAAAAAGATGCTGTAAGAGAGGTTTTTATGGCACTGGAAAGTGCACGCAAATACTGTAGTTGCAATCACCTTTCAATCACAACAGTAATTATTTTATCCTACCCAGTTATTGAATGTTTCATGTTTCCTAAACGCAAAATGCTAAATGTCTGCTCATTTGAAATGTACAGGAAACAAGTCCTATATGATTATATATGCACACCACACATGCAAACAGATGGTTGAGAGCTTGATAAAAATATTATAAATGCGAGTAAAAAACTGTGACAACTTTAAAATGAAGTGATCTGACCTTGAAAACCTGTTTACATCATGCTATGTAACTATCTTGCACCTTTGAGTCAGTCACATTTACTGTATCTGTTGATTGCCATAAAAGAGTAAAAGCAAGAAGCCAGGGGCATCTCAAGGGAGTGGCTCAGGGTGGCACGGGCCACCCCTGACATCTGATTGGTCACCCCAGGTGCCACCCCATTATGATGTGTGATCTGCCTGAAGAACTATAAACTGTATTTTATTTAAAGGTGCAATTCACTCTTAAACCTGGGAGGCACTTTAATTTTGTTGGCATTTTATACTTGCTACTGTACTAATTACTTTTGAAAGAACATTTTTTGGAAGCTTTATTTTACATTTGTCTGATGTCACTTTGTTGTGTCGTGATTGGTAGGTCTCTTAATCTTTTAAACTAAACTATAAAGACACTGTAATATTAGCAGTTAAAGTAGGTATGGGTAGTGGAGACAAAAATGGCAAATTAAAGATATGCTGACACATGTGTCTGCAGCAGTGCTCGTACTTCATGCCGTCCTTGCATAAGTCAGTGCCCCACTTGGGCCACCCCAGTGAAAAAAGCCTGGACACATCACTGTCCCACTGCAAGAAGACACTCGATGGACCAGCAAGCCTCTGAGCAAGGCATTTAAGCATGATGTTGTACTGCATAGATGCATAGGTGCAGTAAAAACTGGTTAGTCTATGAGGTTTTCTTTTGTTGATCAGTGGGAGTGTGGGGTTAAAGATGGGTGCTGTTAGAGGAAAAATAGGTGCTCAGCAAACCTTCCGTTGTAGAGGTAAATAAAATGCCAGGCATTTCAAAGGTCTGTCATTAATTTCAACTGAGGCACCTCGTGGCCTCCTAAAATAATGATGATTCGAGTAAAAACCCCAGGGCCGAATGAGGTATTTAAACTACAGTATATCTTATTTGTTGGAGGATCAACTCAATTGGTCAATTAGCCGCCAAGAAAATCTCAAAAATAGTGTGCTTTAGTGTGTCCTCTCTTTTGTCTGACAGCTATTAGAAAACATTTGCTTACACTCTAAAGTTCCAACATGAATTCAGACGATAAACGAGTTTGTTGTGCTAAGGCTTGAGGAACAACAACCTTTCTTGGGAATAAAACACTGATGGGCGAATTCTCAAAAGTATTGTGCAGCTTTGAGTGTGATTCTTAAAGCAGCTACAAAAGGTGAAATTCACCCTCTACTGCGCTGCCAAGCAAATACTATGTTCCTGTGGTATTTGCATGTATTTTAGTAATATTGATCATTTGGTGCAAAACTCCCTTTTCTATGCAATGAACCTCACACAAAAAAAAGTCTAACTCACAAATATCAGGGCTACTAGCAATACAGTTGCAATGAATTTATCAGCGTCAGAACTTCAGAAAGTTGGTGTTCATCCTGCCATCTTCTTTAATAGTCCGAAGGTGTGCATTTCAAAACACCAACAGCACTGACCGACTGGAATATTCAATTCCAAATACTTTTTCTCTCTCATGTTTGAATTCCTTGCCTTAAGTTTTAACGAATGCCTCTGCACCTCATCGGTCAGGACCTGAGGCTCACACTCTAAACAATTCACTTTCCTATTCTCTTTACCATCATTTGACTTCTGTGTTCTTATTGTAAAGGTGACACTTATGATTTATTACATGGATCACTGTGATCATTATGACACAAAAAAGGCAAATTGCACTTAGCTGCAAATCTTTATGGCTGTGTTTACGCTGCTATATAATTTGCGCAATATCTTTTGTAAATCAGACATTGAGACAGGGCAGACAGCGGTTGAAAGTGATGTGTGATTCACAGTGCTATCAGCTAATCAGTAAATCTGCCTGTGAGTCTTCTTTAACCATTTGAAACCTGTAAGAAATCACTTTTCTTGTGTTCCTTTCAAATGCCTTTCAAGTATTTGAACCTTTGAACAAAGAGCAAATTGATTTGATTTCTTTCAAAAACATGGGTAAAAAGGCAACAAGAAACTTGGTAAGAAATGTTCCAATTGCAGGAAATGAGCACATTTAGAAAATTATTATTATTTTTTACAAATTATATATATATACATATATATTTTTTTTTAAAGCTAGGGAAAATGTCTTGGGGAAAAAAGAAAAAATTACAGATTTAAAATTACATTAAAGAATTATTATATATTTTGAGCACTATTTCCAGGTCCTTTCCTTGTTTGTTTGGTTTTGTATTTTCTTTTCCTTTTCCTCACTTGTTTTAGTGGAATTTTCTTTTTACTGTTTTTTTTTGCTAATTTTTTGAGTCATGTCTGTTTTCATTTCTTGTTGCCTTCCTCTGTTGTTTTTGAAAGAAGTCAAGCTAATTTGCTCAGGTTTTAAAGGGTTAAAAACTCAAAAAATGACAGAGTACTGAAGGTATTGTACATCAACATAATATACAAAAAATGCCTTGGTCACGTTGTGCTTCAGATTCCAAAGAAAGGTGCTAATTCGAAGCATGTCAGGCACAAAAAGCACAGACTGTATTATGACTTCAAAGTCTAGCCTTCAGTCATAACACATTCAGACAGCTGGATGTGAAAATGACACCGCCCCTCTCTGCTGACACACCTGGGTGCCACAAACACTCCTCATTTCTCTTCATTTCACTTGGACACAGTGAGATAATCTATTGGTGTGATATTCAGAGGACTGCAGCCCAGTAATTAAAAACCAGCTCCCCCTGAGGCCTTTGTCCTTGGTTGCTGGCGAGGAAGTTTCTAGAGGCTTCCCTGGAGGGTTGAGGGTGTGTGTGGGGGGGCAACAGCTGGCCCGCTTGGCAGATTGCAAATTCATCTGTCTCTGTATCGCTGCCGTGGCATTTTAATGGTCCGGCTGGTTCTGCATCTCAATAAGCAGAGTTGAGAGTGCAGATGCAGTATTAAGAGAGTAAGCATAAACGCTAAATTTCTCATTTTGCTTGCAATGAAATTGGTGACAAGCGCACAGATTGGAGAAAACAATTGACACACCAAAAGGCTGAAGGGGAACAGAGCTTTTTGGGATAAGTTGTTTTGCTTAACATTTTTTTTTTAACTTTCTTTTATTTTTTTGATGAAGCAGCGCTAAAGTTATAAGTCGATCGCCGGAGAAAAATTAGCCACATTACTGACAACTGCTTAAAATAATTGTTGAAAGAGATATGCCAAACAATTGCTATCTAAAGCTTCTTGATAAAAGGCAGGATGTCATTAGTTGGCAAGTTGAGGAAAACTGCTAAAAAAAACAACAAAAAACTCTACACTGGACACTAATTGCCTCGAAGGGTCCGTTCTTTACTCAACAAACTTGTCTTGGCAAAAGTCCTCAATGTGCCAAAAAGATGTGTTTATGTGTGTATTGTTATTTTTCACGTCTGGTACCTGATTGTAAATTATGAGGATTTGCTGCTTTTCTCTGTTTTATCTGATAGGAAATTGAATCTTTTGATTTTAGAAAGTTGGTCTGACAAAAAGTAATGTGAAGACATAGGTGTGGATTTTGGAACATTGTGACGAGCATTTTTTCTGGCATTTAATAGACAGACAAATATATCAATGAATAAAAAAAGGGAACATGATGATAAGTCATTAGTTGCAGCACTAAACGTTCAGAGCTCAGAGAAACCCTCTTTTTCATGTTGGAAAACAAATTGAAAAGCTGTCTTCTTAGTTGAATTCAGCAGTGGGTGCAGAACTGAGAATCTACAGCCAGTGCCGTAGAATAAATAAGGGACTTTTAATGGGGGTTGATGAATTAAAAAGCCCAACCAATATCTTGCTATCAGATAAATGAATGTAAATACCATAACATCAAAGATTAACACATGAAAACATTAACATGCCAGTAGCTTACACTGGTTTGTTGACTACATTTTCACCTACAGTATGTGCAAATAAGGTTTGATGTGCTTGCAGAGGTTAGGATATAAAGCAATCACGTCATAACTGTTGCCATATAGAGTGTGTGATTTCATTGCACAAACAGTCCAGAGCAAAAATGAATTTCAAAAGATAACGTCTATTGAAATCTATTTGGGTACAGAGGTGCATGTAAGTGTGTGGCTGAAATGTTCTTGGCTAACCCCATTTATAGAAAACCATGTCCCTGATAGCAGACATGTTGAAAAGCAAATAGGAAACCTAGAGTGTCCCACAAGGTAACCAGGGGAATATATGTAAATGATGTAAATAATTATTAGGACTGTCAGATGATATTTTTTTAAATTCGGGATTGATCACATTCTTTAATAATATAATGTTTATAATTCTATTATTCTACGTTAAAAAAACAGTTTTGAAGTTTATATTGACAAAGTAAAGCAAATCTCTTCCAGACTGTCTTGATTGGGAATCAAATGTTAGCATAAAGTGGGCATATCTGTAAAGGGGAGACTCGTGGGTGCCCACAGAGTCAATTTTCATTCAGATGTCTTGAGGTGAGAGGTCAAGGGACCTCTGTGAAATAGCCATGCCGTTCCATCGCCAAAATTTAACCTAACTTTGCTTTTACCCCCCTTCCTGAGAAGCTAGCATGACGTGATTGGTATTGCTGGATTCATAAGGTCTAGTTTAATAAGATACCAGTATGTATATTTAAAACTCAACTTCTTAAAGACAGAAATGTCGACCGGCAATTAACAGAATTAAATAAAAATATAAGCGTTATGTACGGACCTTGATTGATGGCATTACATACAAGGTGTTAATGGTGACAGCCCTAATTACTATACAATATACTGTATAATGTAAGTAGGACATCTTGTAGTAATAAAACAAAGGCAAAAGGCATCATAAACATGCATGTAAATAAAACATGCATGGTAAACTCAGTGAATGACTTCACTGGTAAAGTAATGTAGTGTCTCAGACTGTATTCCAAGGATATACATTAGTCTGGCTACATTAGGTTGCAGCCAAAGTGCAGCACTCTATGATTTTTTATGATAATAATTTTTTATGATAATGCAGAAAACGAACAAAAAGTAATGTGCAAAACATGCTGTACTGCTCCAGTCTGCATTTGATAGGGAACAATTTGGGGCTGGAACAGAATAAGATGCGCTTCTCTCTTTCTCTCTCTCTCTCTCTCTCTTACACACAGACACAGACACACACACACGCACACACGCACGCACGCACACACACAGAGCACCATGTAGTGAGGTCAGTGGATAAAGTGCATCCCCCCAGATATCTGACATTTTCTGTGTGTTGTGTTTTTTACTGGGGGATATGAGTTGAGTCTCTGTAATGTGGGGACAGAAGAGCCCAAGGGATGATGGAGGTGGAGGTAGTGGAGGGTCAGACACTCAGCACTCTGTCCACAACTTTTGTATAGAGGTATATAAAGTAAGGATGTCCCGATCTCGTTTTTTTTGCCCCCGATCCAATCCGAGTCATTTACTATTGAATATCTGCTGAGACCGAGTCCTGATCTGATAGTTTTGTTTTCCTAGATAATGCAGCTGCATAGTGCACACTTTGAGAAGGCTCCCTTAACGTTACTTTTAAAAATACCTGCTTCCATGCCTTTCATTCTTATTTATTTATTTGCCTTTTAATATTACTTATTTATTTATTTTACAAAATAAAGTATAAAATGACAAACCCTCCCTTTAATCTTTCTGGGTTCTCATTGTCCCAAGAGAATATGTCCCTAAAAGAATCCAGTATTTGTTGCTGCGCTGCAGCCTGTCTGTCAGTAATCTGAATGATTTGTATTCTGTTAGGTGTTTATTTCTGTCATCTGTAAATATTTTGGCAAATTACGATTCATTAACAAATAAGCCATTTTTCTTGGTTTCCTCGGAGCAATCAAAATTCCAATCTTTGACTGAGATGAAATGAAATGAGCGCTCATAACTTTGGTAAATAACAAAAATAAACAGTCTCATACTGCATGTTTGTTTATGGTGTTTTGTGGCAGGCGGGCTCAGCCGCTGCTCTTCACTTCAGCAGTGAGGTGAGACAGACAGCTGAGTGGAACAGAGGTGAAGTAGGCTGTGGTCAGCTTTGCTCTGCATTAAAGTTAAACACCTGTGTGACATCTGACATAAAACAAAGGATCGGATGTTCTATAAGCCAAATATTCCTGATTCCAATCAGTCAAAAAAATGTTGTGATTGGCCCCCAATCCCATGTTTGAGATCAGATCGGGACATCCCTTGTATAAAGCTATGTGAACTGTCATATATGTGAGTGGATCTTTGTGTCATACAATACACTTGCGTGTTCACTTGTGTGAAAGAAACAGCCTGTACCGTACAGAGATGCAGACACTTCAGACTTCCTTTCCTGCCTGCATTTTCCTTCCCCTGCATCTTCAAAATAAAAGCGCACATGAATGATTAATGATGAGGTTGCTATTTGGAGCCAATGTTAACATCCATTTTAATTGCGGCCTATTTAGAAACTTCAGATGAACTCTCTGAAACCTTGTTGCTTCTTCAGACTCAACACGGGGTTTCCATAGCGACACAGTGCCTCTTAAGTCCTGGTGTTCAGTTGGGAAGAACCAGAGAGACAATGGAAACACTCCACTGTGACCAGGAATGTGATGCTACATGGCATGCTACATTCTCATCAACTATTACATGCACAAATTGACAGGGAGAGTACAGCCAAGCAGAAATTAAGCATCAATTAGGACTGCATTTAATTTTTTTTTAGTATGCAACACAAGATTAAACCTGTAATTTGTATTCAACATATACACTGTGTAGAAAGGACTGCCTGTATGAAAATGATCTAAAACTATTTATTTCAAATTCATTGAGACCTATAACCAATGTGATGCTAAAATTCACTTCAAGTAGCCTTACAGGTGGGTACCTGGGCTTCATAAATGTTCAAAAAAACACTTCCTCATACTGTCTATTGTCTGTGCGAGAACGCCTGTATTCACCCTCTGAAATGCTCTGATTTGGCATCTGTCTCCTTAAGACAACCCCCCCCCCAAAAAACACAGTGTGCTCTGTTTGGTCCACGTATATATACATCACATAATCCAGCAAGCATACAATCCAAAATCTGAGAAAAATTAACAATACTAGCAACCAAGTTTACAAGTTTCTTAGATGTTAACATTTAGCTGCACATAGCAGTGTAGGCTATGTAATGTAGACACTTGTAGTGGTGTGCCTGAAGAAGAATAACTTTTAAGATATAATCGGATATCAGTTGTAGCCAAAGTAGGAAAAAATGTTGAAAACTGTTCACAATGATTGATGAGATGAGATTTTTGCTCAAGGGATTACTTTTACATACGTTTACATTAAAAATTGAAAGTCTGCCCACATTTAATATGACCACAAAACATCATAACTGTGTATATATGACAAAATAGGTCCCCTTTAACCTTTGCAGCTGTTGTTGCCAATTTAAAGGTGTGCTTTACACAGAAATATTGGCCCTGGAAGCCTGAACTGCAGCCTTAAATCTTAATTATTACCTGATTAACCTGATTACTACACATTTCTCACATGCACAAGAAAGTAAAATAAATAGCAGGGAATCTTGTTTAGTTAAGACTACTGTTTGGCTATGCTAATTCCTCTCAGAATATAACAAGACTTTTTATACATTTATTATTTTGTCTTTGTTGTTGCGGTGAACAAAGCTGCCAATGTGACGAGTATTGATGATTCCCTGATAAACAATTATTGTACAGACTGCTAGGGGAAATACCATTACTAGATGAGGCCCGAATGCATTATTTAGATTTGAATTGGTTTCAGTAATTACGTATGTAGATTTCTCTCTTCTCTGTTTCCCAGCATGTGATCCAGGCTGATTTACTGATCCAACTTTATTTACTGACTGACTGCTGAATTTAGCCACTGACTGACTGACTGACTAACAGACTCAGAGATACTCAAATGAGACACTTGTCACACAGCAAACACAGCTAGTTTTTATTTTTCTATTTGTTGTTTGTTTGTTTGTTAGCATTCAGACACCCCCCTCCTCCTGCCTTGGCAACAGCAGCAAGGCTAAATGCCACAGAGGAAGAACCATATCAGCTCTGGCCTGAGGCGAGCTGTTGGACCATCACTACTAAATAACTGCCTAACACAGACAGGCCTGGTGTGCTACTATGGGAAACACTGCCTCAGGATAGAGAGAGGGAAAGGAAGAGCAAAAGAGGGGAGGTGGAAGGAAGGAGGAAATATGCTAAGATGCCAAGGGGGTAATTTGACTGTCTTATGGTATTTAATTCAGCTAAAATGCCCTGAGAGAGAATTAGAGAAGCTGGCTGTACATCTGCTGGCAGAGCTTCAGTACCTGAGGTCTGCAGGGACGTTAACAGTAAAAAACAGGTTTGTCCTCCAGTGTCCGTCAAGGTGCTTGTCTTTGTCCTCTATGTATGAATAGCCGGAGCAAGAATATTGGTGCGAATTATGCAATCAAATTTGAAAGGACGAAATAAAAGAAATAAAAAATAATCTTTAGATGTTCCTTAAGTACAGTGGTAAGGAAAGTGAATTAAAGCGGTTCCAAAGCCAATACTATAATGAGCTCCATTCTGTCACAATAAAATCTTTTTTCAAACAGGAGAAAGAATGTCTGCAGGTTAAAGTGCCAGCTGTGGCGGGCTCAGCATTCTGACAATGTTGACCATAGAAGAGAAAAGAGGAGGATACATCACAGTCTGAGACAGACTGAAAAAGACCAGAAATTTAGGAAAGCTTCTTCACACATAAAAGCCTAAATTTTGGCACCATCAATTTTTATAAACACTAGGCGATAATGTGCGTGATAAGACCCCATATTGTACATTTTTTTATCTGTAACAGACAGATTTTTCACTCAACAGTTTCTCCCTCACATGTTGACTAGTGGATAAAGGTTGTACTAAAATTAGTTGTGGTAATTTAAGCTTTTTTTAATGCATCTTTTAAAGTATATCATAATTTGAACTGAAATGATATGAACTAAAATGGTGGTCATTATGACCTAATTCCTGTACATTTAACAGTGTTAAAATATTCAGTGCTTCTGTCCATTAGATATGGGGAGATTAGAAAAGTGGGGGAGAGAGGTGGTGCTGTAGATCACTGCTGGCAGTTTGTCAATCAGGTTTAATAAGACTTTAATTTTGTATTTGATTTCTGCATTTATACCTATTAAATGTATAATACTTAAGAGTCTTTAAGATCAGATGATTTTTACAGATTATAATTGAGTTTAAAAAAATAACTTTACTCCCACAGCCACATTTCTTGTTCAGATATACATCCTAAAACCATCCTCCTTGCGCAAAAATGCATCGATTTCTAAAGTCTGAAACTCACAGACAATGGGAATAAAAAGCTCTAATCTACAAATTCTGACATATATATTTCAACCTCACTATTTCCTATTAATTTGTGACGCTACATAAAAGCAATTTTAGAATGCAGTTAGCCTAATGGCCATTATGGAGAACTATTTTCTGTGTTTACTATCAGCCTAAAAACTGTTTTCCTTGAAGGCATAGTGGCAAACACAACACATGTTCTTTATTGGCTTAAAATAACCCATGTTAACACGATAAAAAATTCCTCCTGACCTGGCAGAAAACAGCATCACCTGCCAGATCAGCAACATAGCCAATGTGGTCCCATCACAGGCCAAATAACAGCCCTCACCTAAATTGATTTTTATAGTTGCCGCTAACCATGGAGATGCTATGGCGCTTAAGGACGAGGTGGGAATTCACAGTGTTTTTTTAGTTGCAGAGTCAGCATTACTTTAGACAAAACGAGAGAGACATTAAGCAACAGAGACTAAAAAGACAATGAGCAGAAACTTGCAGAATCAGACTTTTCCAACTGAGAATGGAATGTTAAATTTGACTCAAAACCAGGAGGGACCAATGAGCACATTCGGGAGAGTCAAAACACTTAGATAAGATGGAGAAGAAAGCTCTCAGTCAAGTGCCTGCAGATGTATAGAAAGTCTACCTATAGCAATTATTAGGTCCAAAGGTGAAATGAAAGTGCTGAAAAGCAACTGATGAAGACTTCCTGTGATTCCACGTTTTTGACATTTTCAATGTTCCTATCGAGGGATCCCTCAAATGAATGGGCAGGTAAGTGTTCCGATTATTGCCCTGAGTACAGGTTCACCACGGGGATTGAACCTGCAGCAACCTCCTTTTGTCACTTGGGGGACAATGTAACCTCTTAGCAAAAATGGCGTTTAGAGAGATTGAAACACTTAGAAAATAAAAGGTACAATGTGGTTAAAATGTCAAGTCCCTACTGTAAGCTCTGCTGAGTCTCTCACAGTATTGTCATTAAACTGCAGGTACTTTCTGTGCTACCATGATCAGTGACTACATTTACTATGCTGTACACCCAACTAACATTACACAGTAGCCATATTTGGCTTACAAAAAGTGATAATGACTGAAAGTTAGGCACTTTTTAGTTTGATTCTCCACAGATGTTGACTGCAACAATCTGTTGCTGACTGCAAATAAGTGAATTTTGTGACACGGCATAATTAGGACTGTTATGTTTCCAGGTAAGCAATGATTAATGAAACTGACATCAAGACAGACTTTGGAAACTTTTTCAAATTAAACATTTGAGACACTTTTTCACAAAGCACTGTATGAAAGTTTTGTTTGAACTGTAGTGGGATTTTTGTATTTGGTTTATTAAACTGATAACTTTTGGCACATTAACTACAGTAAAGATGGCATTAAACACTGAGCAGTTGGACAGTCCAGATTCTGACGAAGAAATTCCCAAGTAGCACCACCAGCCTTTAACCAGAAACCCCCCCAAAAAAAAATGAAAGTAAGAACTTTTCTTTCCACAATAACTACGACAATAAACCAACATAGGAAGTAGGAGATTGTAGCTATAAAGTGAATGTTTGAGCATGTCCTGTTACTGAAAAAGAGCAAGTATGCTCACGTTTTAGCCATGATGGAGGCTTGATGGATGGCAGTGATTGACTCTGTTGGTGGGTCCCAAGCGCCAGCCTCCAAGGCTGAAAAATTAAGCCAATGCAGAAGTGCCAAAAACTGTAATTCATCGAATGGCCAATTGAGGCTGGCTCCAAAACAGACTAATTCCTCAAAGACCCCCCCAAGTTAAAATGCCCAACTTTACAGTAGAAATAAAAATAATTACAGCCTGGTACAAAAAACGGTTTTGGTCTCTATAGCTTATTTTCAACATTCACGACAATTGTACAGGGGGTGTTTATTTTTATAATTCACCCGTCTGCCTTTTATTAAGGCCCAAAGTTATGTATTTAAGGGCGGGACCACTTGAATGACGAGCTGTCTATCCTTGACTTTTCCGTCAGATCTACCCCTTGCTTCTTCAAAGCTCAAGTCTCTTGTTGAAATATGGTCACTTCTGGTTCCAAAAAAAACAATAGGAGATGGCTGAAAAGCTAAACATGAGGCTTTAAAACAGCAGTCCACAAACCAACAGGTGATGTCACTGTAGCTACGTCTATTATTAATACAGCCTGTGGCCAGTCCACCTCTTTGATCCAGACCAAAAAATCTCAACAACAACTATTACAGAGATTTCCCTGAAGCTTTTTATAGACCACTGGTTTCTATCTATTAGCACCACCATGAGGCGTTTTTTTGAGTAAAATGTATTAACAAATATTTGAGGAACTGCCAGTGAAGCAAACATTTGATTCAAAGCACCGCTGTGTCTACAAGTGCAAACTCACAGACCCACTTGTCAGTGAATACATACATGTTTAACACTACATACTATGTATTGTAAGAGCACACAATCCACTATGCTAAGATTAACACCTGTCAGTTATTGGGCCACATACACAGCCGTCGTTTTCAAAGACTGGCTGAGGCCATGCAAGATGTATGAGGGTGTGTTGATGTGTGGATGCATGAGTGTGTCCTCCTTATGCCATCAAAGGCTTTTGGTGGGCGCCACAAGCCTCCGCCATTAGCACACAGGGGCAGGAAGTGGCTTCCCCTCCAATTATGACTTCCCCACCTCAAAAGACAGTCAGGTGGTCCTTTCTCAATCAGGACGGAAAGAGGAGGAGGAAAGTGGCAGGATGGAAAGGGAAAGAGGAAGCAAGGCGAGTGCTGCCATTTGTGGAAATAAAAGGGAATTCCTGATATAGAGTCGGCCATGAATATTGAACAAGCTTGGACCGTGAAGCAGCTCTTGGTTTGGCTCAATAGTTAGTGCGGATGAAGTACTTTCTGGGAGGAGGAACAAATACAGTTTTTCATTCCAAAACTAGATTTCAAACACAAAAAGACCTGGTAAATCTGCCAAAAACTGCCTGCTCTTAAACATGGTTGTTGGTATGAAATTATAGCATGCTTTATCTACACACGAGGACTGAATACTGCATATTAAGATTGTTATTATGCTTTGTGTCATAGAACATTTTTTAATGCAATGAGCATTTTTCATGGCACTTTGCTTATTCAGCTTGGTACAAATAGTGAACAGTCTTTTGTGCTGATATACTTTCCTCACAAGCTTTACAGTGATGTAAGACAGAACTACAAAGAACTGTGAGAAAAACTCTGAAGGACTGTCTCATAGAAGTGGAGAAATTGTTTGTGTTTTTGTACTGGAAAATATAATTTGTGTATAAAAACAAAACTACACCAAACAATAACTTGTAGTAAGCTTTTTCCAACTTCATTGTCAAAATTAACCTTTCTCTCTTGCTCCTTCCTGCTATTCCTTCTCCAACCCTCCTCTTCTTTCCACCTATATTTTCCCCTAACTTCCACGTACCTTCCTCCCTAATGTATCTCCTTTTTTCCATCACCTTTGTCTTCTAAAATTCAGGCAGTCTACTGAAATATATATATATAATGCAATGCATAGACTCTAGGCTCTTGCAGTATCTATTTTTTCATACCTTCATGGAATTTCACGGTATACATGCACCACCCCCTGCACCATCGACCAGCAAGTGTGCTACACTCTGCAGACTGTCTTGTCTTGCCATTTTCAGTCTACTCAGTAAACAATACACTTCATGATGGCAAAAAAAGGTAATATTATTACACCCAATTTCCTTATCAATCAGAGAACAAGCGCCGTACACCTTCATGTTTCTGATTGTTTTTTATTTCGGTGCCTGTGTTCCCAGGCTAGAGCAGCCACACTGATGGCGTGAGTAGTGCTGCTCAGGCGCAACACATCTAGAGCAGTGGAGTCTCGCCAATTATTTCTGCATGATACGTGTGGTTTACAGCAAAAATAGACATTGAAAATGGTCATTTGATATTTATATCGACTCTATACCACCTATTACTACAGTTTTAATGTTTTTATCAGTCACAGACACAAGGAAATATATCTGTTGCGCTCCACCTTTCTTTTTTTATGCTTTAATTGTGGTGATACAGCAGTTATTAAATAAGACAGCTTTGCTGCAGCACTGCAGCAACAAACTCTGCCAATGTGGACACACTGCTCACACATGCAGTGTGTCCTGGGCGAAACTTCCAGCGCACGTGATGAGCACTGCAAGCAAAACATCCTCAATACAGCCTCTCCAGTATGAAGTTAGTAGAAAGATGAGGGTCCGTATATTTGATGGTATTTAAAATCACACCATTGGGATTTCTAAACACTCTGTTATATCCTAATACCATGATGCCCCCCCAACCGTAATAGACTAAAAAAATAAAAAATCATCTTAATCATCATTTATAATCCACTAGAAGTGTGCAGCATTCATTTTTCTCAAAGAATTTGACTTCTGCCTGGATTTTCATATTATCTTCTAATTTTCTGTGTTTGGGACTTTTGTAGGTGTGTCTCCCAACAGCGCTCGGGTGAGGTCATAGCTTTACAAAAAGGTGGCAACCAAATGCCAGACTGTAAGCAGCAGGTATCCAAGAGAAACGGTACTGAAAAACGCAAATATAGTGAGGCAAAACACCAAAAGCAAGTGAATCATGGAGTTAGGGTTACGGTGTTTAAAAACAGTAACAAATAGTATACCTTAAACCACTTCATCTGTCTCTCAATCTCTTCTCTCTCTCTACCTAGTTTCTTTCCATAATCTGCTGTTTATACGTTCAGTCTTATTCTGATATCCCCATCCATCTCCTCTCACTCGTCTCACTAAGCTACTCAGTGAACACAGTGGAGTTATGACTGTTTCAAAGCTTGTCTGCAGTCGAAAAGGTTGAGTGTATGAATTTCAAAGGCCAATTTAAGACCAAGAACAAGGGATCAGACTCTATAATGAGGATACTGTTCACACAGAGAGAGGACATGATGGTGTGCATTAACTCCCAGTGGCACTAAAGGAAAGGCTAGCCTGCTACAGAGTTGTTACCAACCAAATGCCACCTGATCAGCCATCTGTGGCTCAGTTGAAAATTAAATAAATCTTTGCTTTGCTCACAACAGAGCTGGAGCTTCAGACAGATATGTCATCAATGGGAAAATGACAGTAGAGTCCCCCTGTTTGGGCTCATCTCTAATAAAATGGCTGAGAAATTGGTGATTTTTGTCCCAGATTCTCTTTTTCCACGGTGAAGCCACATGGCTTAAAAATTTGATCTGCTCATTAGAACTACATTTAAATTTTTAATGCACAAACACATGCCTGTCTTCCTTCTGTGATTATTACTCATTCAGTGCAATTAAAAAGTAACTGGTGCTCAATATCCAACTGTCCTGCTCAAGCGCACCCCAACAATGTTTGCTGAGGCAAGCGTAAGCTAATCCCACTGATACCATCAAGAGTGGGGATACAACCTGGTAGCTACTCAGTCTCTAGCCCACATCCCCATTCTCATGATTACCCCTTAAGTGGAGTAATGTATGTAAAGTGATGTAGGTTAAGTAGGTGAAAAGTAGAAATATGTGGGTGACTCTGGAGAGTGCAGCTGATTGTGACTGAATAAAAGCTGGCTTACTGATGGTTGTTCCGACTGAAACATTTCACAACACAGATGTGAATGTCTACTATTTTCACCTTTATTGGGTTGGCAGCAACAACAAAACCATAGTCTTTGACAAAATCTCAAAATAAAAAAATAGATACTATGTAATTCAACACACTCTGCCTCCTATTCAAAACATCAGCAGCCTAGTTGATTGAACACAAATGGGTGCGCCATACCTTTGTCAGAGTTTGATTTTTTTTTTTTTTTTGGCTATACAGCAGATTAAAAACAGATACACACACTTTACATACAGTATACTCATATACAGTATATTGTGTAAAGGTTTGAACATAACTTAATAAATAAATACATATCAAAAGCCCGGATCAATGCACTTGAAAGTAAGATGACTTGTCAGAACAAGATAACAGTTTTGATTTTCTACCACTTCAGTTTGGTCAGTGTAATACAGACACATATAAATATATATATTTTTTAAATACTCATTCAATGGCTCTTGGATTTTTGAAAAATTGAGCCAAGACACGCATTTCACATAACCCGCTACAAAAAAAAGCCCACCAAAGGAATGAATATTTGTGCAACTTCTGATCAAATACAATTGAAAATTCCAAATTTTACATTAAGTGGTAACAACTGAGCTATTTTATTTTAGGCTAATAGAGAACTTTGCGTTCTCCTGTTTTATATGTTATTGTGTTGTTTGTCACCACATTGTGAAGATAATACAGCACTAATTCAGACCCTATACATTTCTTCTACTATTTCTTCACTGCACTGTGCTTCAACGGAGCACCAAAAACACAAGCTATCAAAATAAGAAAATATCATAATAAGTCTAGTATTTGACACGGCTAAGCTGTGGTTCCCTACTGCTATTCCTCATATATGCCAGGTCATACGGCTACAGAAGGGATTTCACGAGACAAATCTGCTGTCTGCTCTTATCTTACAGATCTGATGAAGACATCAGATAGTATAACATGTACCCACTTGAAGGCAGAAGGCAGATCGACTGTGATACATGAATGACTTGACCCGTTCTTGGTTCAAGTGGAAACCTCTTTAAGCTAAAAGTCATGGAAAACTAAATCCAACAACAATGTACCTTAAAATGTGCACACGGTCACAAGATATGCTCATGAGCTGGAAAATGTTTTTTAAAAAGTGCAGCATGTCCATGTAACTGAAATTACTTCTCAACCTCTTTTTTTCACTTTTCCTACAAAATACATCTTTAGGCACATATACAGAACAATCTGTAATGCATTAAAGCTGCATAAAGCAATATAGTTTATAATTACACTGAATCAAACAACTCCTGGCAATGTTAAAGGGTTATTGATGCTGATGATCCCGCTAAGAATCGACATCCCATACTGCAACTTTACACTCACAGATTTGTAGTTGTCTGAACCAACACAACCAAAACAATGCCAGCACATACAGTACAGACCATGGGCAGCCACTCCCAGCACACTAGTATTTTAAGTTGACTGTAGACTACAGGCCTCATGCAAAACTGCAGAGAACCAAAGTAAACAAAGGGCCGATAAAGAAAGTATTTAGATAAACCAAAAGAGACATTTTTTTTTGTTGGTGATGTTGGTTTTCCAAACCTCAGCTTAAAAACACTATTGTACTTACATTCATCAGAATGGGAATGATCATGTAGCTCTGTTTTTGTAGGATGTAAAGAAGCATATAACATAAATCAAGCTTTAAGGCTCAGGGTCTCTCTGCCTCTAGCTTTCAAAAGTCACTTAATGCAGCTTTAAAAAGAGGAATGACTTACACAGGCTACTTTGAAGTAGCATTGAATGCAGTTACAATATCAAGGGGCTGGGACTGCTGTGCCACTTGGTTTTTAGCAGGGACATACAGTATAAGCAAGGCCTAAACTACAGATGACACTTCTACATAAGCAAAGAGGGAAAATTAGTTAATGGCTATAGTACCTGGCTGTATTCAAAAAGAATTATGCTTTGACACTGATCCAGTGATCATGAAGGGAATGTACAAGGTAAACTGAAGTGATTGACTATCCTTCTGTGCTGTAGCAAAGGATGAGAATCATAACCAAAGGCAGTCTTGTACTGTAGGTTACTTTAACAACACACATCGTCTGCACTTTGTATAGCAAAAAGCCCCAAATAGGGGAACAGTCTTTAGAATTTACCAAGCTGGAATGGGCACAGTAGAAGAACTAATTCTATTTTTTTTTTATTAGAAAACAATGCAATAGAGACTCAGTTTCAACACCTAAAGTCTGCCCAGTCATCTCTTTCTTGGGCACAGACATCATGAAAAAAGACAAGAAAAATTCAACTGGTCCAAATTTAAAGTGTGATTCCCAGTTAGGTTTGACCCTGTGAGAAGTGCACACTAAATACAGTGGTCATTCACAAAAGCATTTAGAAGTATGTTGACACATTAGGGCCTGTAGTTTGCAGGCAGTAACTTTTTAATCAGCATCGAGATAGGTATAGCTGAAAGACAGTGGAGCAAATTACAAGTAATGAGAATTCTGGCCAATAGTTTAACAAACCACCACAAGATAAGCTACTTATAGCCTTCCACCTTTATCACAACTAAGCATGTAATTTCAGATCAGTTAAGTTTTGACCTCACAGCGACCTCCAGACAGATCAGATCACATCAACCTGAACCCCTGTCCATCGCTGCTGGGAAAAAAAAAATCCAATATCATCTTTAACAAGGATAACTGGCACTGATGCAAAGTACCCAAAACCTGCCTAAATATTTCAGTCTACATTGCCTATAAGCTTTTTTACCTTTAAGAGACTCAGGGAAGTTTGTGAGTGGGGTTAAAGCAACATCCAACATCTATGAATAATAACATCCCAGAGAGTTTCTAATCCTCAACCATTTTCATTATAAATAAAAATCTTAAATTCATATTACGATAATGCCGTTTTATTTTGCCAATTCTCCTGTTTGATCACTATCCACATGGTCCTACATATACAGAGGGGATGTAATATTTATTTGCTGGTTAGAAATGGCTGTCATGAGCACTCATGCATCAAACTGTTAGCAGAATACTCATAATACAGCCATATCAGGAATGCCACATCAGTGGTGAGAGTGCTGGCGCTGATGGGCTATTTCATAAGCGTAAGGGAGGAGCCAGAGAAAAAATAAACTCTGCTGGGTAGTTATCTGGCCCAAGCATCAGTTCACTGCCATCAATACAAAGGTCTTAGTGTCAAACTGATACATCCTTTATCTGAATTCTGGAAATAAGGTGTTTTTTTTTAGAAGGGGGGAACCAATCGAATGGTGGCCAACCATAATTAGGTATTATTGAAATCAGTAAACAGTAAAAGCAGCATGTTATCTGTGGAAAATCTAATACAGGTCACACTACAGCAGTAAGCACTAGTAGACAATTTGAATCTCTAAATTACTAACCATGCTGAGTCAAGTGAAAATTTTATTAATTCTTAATATGGGGGATTTTCACTTGATTTTTTAATTTTTTTCTAAGTTTAGACATTTTTAACAGTCCTTGGTCTAATGCCATGATGTAGGAATAACAGTGCTATAATGGCGTTTCATGGTTTAAGATTGCTGTGCAATGTTTCATCATGCAGCATGTTTTGCAGAAGGTCTGAAAAAACAAATTTCAACCAGCTGTCAGATCACTATTGGCCAATTACTCTAATTATAGAAAAAATGCACCACAATACCATGATTTTTCTGCATCTCTCTCCTGTTCACCTGTGCACATCATGTTTACTGACTCAACCAAAAATACTTTAGCAAAAATGGACTGCGTCCTTTCCTCTAGAAAACAGTCAAGGCCGTACGCAATATGTGATTTATCGGCAGCATAATGGCTGTCATCATTGTCGCTGTGTGTGTTTATACAGTTAAAAAGTCAAAAAACCATTTAAACAGGTTTATGAGCACAAGTAAGTGCAAGTTACCTTGTCTCTGCTAATGACTGTCATATAGAGCACAAAGATCGATCCAATCCACAACCACTAACAAAATTTAACAGGCATGAAAAAGTGTGGTCACATTTCAAGTCTGAGAAGATGTTTGTGAATCTTTTGGGGTTACGGTTATCCCACTATGTCTGACCAGGCTGATACAGTGACACACAGTAAGATGTAAAAGCTGAGAAAGCCACAGGGAGACTACCTTCTATATGATCCACAGCTAATTCACATACCACAGAATAAAAGCCATCACAGAGTGCCCATCTCATTAAATCTCGCTGTTCAGACACTGCACCCATCTCCATTAAGAGCTTGTAACCATAGTTTATTGTGACCACAGCAATGTCACTGGTGTCAGCTGACAGGCTGATAAAACAGAAAAATTGTTTTCTGTTTGGTTACTGAAAGTTAACTAGCTGCTCAACTCGTTAAGATTCATGTTCCCCATTCGTAGATTCCAGCAGTATCCTCATCCTTTCAGATGGAGCATGAGTTTGCTCTTTTCCTCGGTTTAGGCTCCCCAAAGTCCCTGTCATCGGCCGCGCAGTGGCTGAAGGAGCAAATCGTCTGTGAGAGCCTACGCATGCCCAAGCGGAACACACTATTAGACAGGCTGTAGATAACACAGTTGCAAAAGCTGTTGCTAATGGCCAGCCAGGTGGTGATGAAGGAGAGGGCAGGGCTGTCCAGCACATGGGAGCTCTCTAGCAGGAAATAGATTATGTAGGGTAGCCAGAGCATATAGAAAACACTGGTGATGCGGAACAACACCATCGCATAACGCCGATCCGGTCCATGCCCTCCATGATGCCCACTACTACCCCCCTCGCCAGCTTCCATCTCCTGACTGGGGAAACGTGCCCGCCGTTCACTGATCTCTCTGTTGTGCTGCTGGCAAATGCGAAAAATATGGTAATAGGTGAAACAAACCACAAGTGCAGCAGGCGCATAGAGCAAACACACCACGAAGCCTGTAAACAGTGCGGAGGTGGGCCAGGAGTGAGCGCACCACTCAAAAATGTCCCCATGATAGCCTGGCTTACCCCACCCAAAGAAGGAGGGCAAGAAAACCAGGCTGGAGTACACCCAGATGAGGGTGATGCAGCCTCGCAGCCGGCATGGCGTCACCAGCTGGTTGTAAGACAGTGGTTTAGTTATGGCCAGGTAGCGGTCCACACTGATACAAGCCAAACAGGCCATCGAAACACTCTTCAGAACCGAGATGACGTAGCTGAAGACCTGACATGTGATGGGCTCCTGGACACCTGCTGGGTAGTGGAGCAAAGACAGGGTGGGCACCAGGCAGCTGAGACCCACCAGCAGGTCAGCATAGGCCATGGTCTGGATGAAGTAGCTGGTGGTGTAGTGGTGTAGCAAAGGGGCACAGTGAAACACAAAGATCACCGTCAGGTTCCCTGTAATAATGAGCACTGTCAGAAGTACAATGACAGCAGTCTCCAGGACGCAAGCCTCCAGGCCTTCATTCAGCCCCCAGCCCAAAGGACAAGAGTGATTGGTGGCCCTGCCAGGAAAGAAGTCTGCATGACTGCTGTTGGCAGCAAGCACCGGGTCCGTTGTCAGTTCAGACTGGTTCATTGTTCTGGGTGCTATCCAGGTGGGTCAGGTTTGTGGTGTGTCACCCATAAGGCAGCTGGTCTGAAACTGGAGAACTGCCTGCCCCCCCCGCCCCCCCCCCCCGCCCCACACCCGGTGTCCGCAGCCCTCCCCCGTTAACGGAGCTCAATACTCTCTCTTACACACTCTCTCTCTCTTTCACCTTACTCTCACATAGCTGGGTCTCAATCAAATGAACACTGACTAGAGGAAAATCAATACAGCCTCTGGGAGGGTAGGACAACCCGTTTAGCTCTCCTTTTCCAATCACTCATGGTTAGTGAAAGTAGTGGGTGGGTAACAGTCAGGAGTAGAGGGGGAAAAAATGTATTCCTTCAGTAAAGCAGGGTAACATTAGAGCTGTGGCAGGCATCTATCCCAAAGGCGAATTTCCCTGCTGCTTTGCCTGCCAGTCTGTGGCCTCATCTCCTGATCCTAATGAGGGTTGCCACGGGGAGGCTGAAGGCATAAGCTGTCCGCACAAGGGCAGAGAGCACAGAAGATGCGCGAGAGGACACCATACGAAGAGGTTAAAGCATGACGGAAAGCACAATGCTCTCTGCTCTTGACGGATCCTCACAGGAGATCAGATGAGTAAGCACGGTAGGGCTCTTATTTCACTCCTGGAGATCAGATGAAATTTACTGAGTGGTTACCTATAAAAAAAAATAAATGTGAGGCAACCATTTCTAAGGGGGAAAGAGTTCTTAGGAGTCTCTCTGGAAAAGAAAATTATATCCATCTCTGCGAATCAACTCCTCTATTCAATCCAAAGTTTCACTGTGCCATGGCGCTGGCGTGTTTACAATGTTACAGCGGGCTTCCCTTATTTTGGTGGTCCTCTGGTCAGTGTCTGGAGCCCATGCATGCCCAGCTATTGTCTGAATCAAAACACAGACACAGGCTAGAACAACATGGGGATCTCCGCAGGAGATAATGTCACAGCTCTCTCAGCACACACAGTGCTGGGGGGAAAAATGTGTTTACAAGGCATCCCTTCGGCAGAATGAGGTAAAAAACCAAGCGGTTCGAAATGTCTGGATGAGTTCTGCTTTTAAAGTGATTTAAAGTTTAAATCCAAATGTGCAGA
Organism: Plectropomus leopardus; assembly: GCF_008729295.1. Taxonomy (NCBI): domain Eukaryota; kingdom Metazoa; phylum Chordata; class Actinopteri; order Perciformes; family Serranidae; genus Plectropomus; species Plectropomus leopardus. The sequence goes on from NC_056463.1 coordinate 291,102, forward strand.
CTTGCCTCTCAGCTTTCTGGACTGCAAGTCGAGAAATACAAACAAATGTAAAAGTCCCGCAGCTGATAAAAGAGCTGAATGTAAGACTGCCATGCAGGCAGGTAGAAGGACTCTCCTGGAGCAATGAGAGGCCAGCTGAATAGCTCAGCGCTCCTCTCACTTCGACTCCTCAGCAATCCTGTAGCAGACACTTGCAGAGATGGAGGGGGGTGTGGGGATCAATCAGCGATCCGCCTATTTATCCCATAAACATGTTAACTTGCGTTTTTGTTGTGACACTCTGGCAGGGGGAGGCTGTGCACCTTTTCCTCAAGTGCTTCATACAACCATAGGTTTTCTAACTTGCTTTAGTCTTTTAAAGTATGCGCTCTGTTGAGTTGTAGTGGTATGAGGGTCCTACAACTCCTTTCTCAGTGTGTCTGTCGCCTGGAACAAAACACTGGCAGCACAACAAAAGGGAATCCACTCTAGCAGCATAAAGAAAAGACCAAGTCCCAGTCGGAGTCCCAGTTTCAAGCACTGTCCTTTGCAAACGTCCCCCTTTTAATTCCGTTAAACAGGACAACCCACGCTTTCAATGTAAAAATCCTTAAATCCTGGTACACAGAAAGGGATGAATGCAATGCATCTGTCACAAGCAGCAAGTAAAAGGCAAGAAAAAAAAAGGATGACTGCGCTGATGGAAATGAGTTAAATCTGCAGCGAGGGAAGCGAGGGGACGAAGAGTCCCTCAGCCCTGGTGCAGTGAGAAGGAGAGATGCTGTGACTGGCTTACACTTCCCTCCCTCCCTCTCCACACAATCTCTCTAGCTTGCACACTCAGCCTCTCTCTCTTTCCACACACACACACACACACACACACACACACAGACACACAAACTCAAACAGACACACATGAACCCTCCCTCTTTCTCGCTCTCTCCCTCAGCCTCTCGTGCGTTGCCCCGCCTCCTCCCATCCCAGCTGCACCTGAGGCTCCCTGCCACATTATTCTGTCTCTCACACTGGCTTGCACCCAGAGGTGAATTGGGATACATTTCCTATTTACATATTACTTATCTTTCACAGTCTGTTTTCTATTAACCAAAGTCCCCGCGACCCCCTCTTTCTTTCATTCCCTATTTCAGTCCTTCTCCTTCCCCTAAATCTCCTCTCCATACATCTACCTCGCCCGAGTAAAAAACAAAACCCTCAAGTCTACCTAATTCATATATAATAAAAACCAACAATAGTGAAAATACAAGATGAGATAAAATATCCACGCCAAAAAAAAAAGCTAAATATACATGTTATGACCTAATGAGTCACACGATATACTGTCTCTTTTTTAGGGGAGTAGAAGGAATGAAAATGTTAGTGTCAGTGGTCATCAGACTCAGTTTCAGCCTCACTGTCTTTAATACATAAGTAGATAATGTTAATGAATAGAGGATGACACTCAACCTCCATCACATGCAACACCTTGGACAAGTAATCCTTGTAAAATGATTTTTCTCCCTATCTAGCAAAAGCTCTAGGTTCTTCTGAATACTTTATTTATTCTTTATTCAACTGACAGCTTAGCACAGTTATGCCTGCTCCTTAGTTACAGTTGCCCAGCATTTCGGCCAGTTGGGAGCATCCTCTGGCCAGCAGATGATAAAGAGGATCAAGTGACAGCAAATTCGCTGAGCAGAAGGGCGGATGGAAAGAAACTGTCAAGCATCAAGGCCAGGGAGGAGAATCTTTTAAGAAGAAAATTCAGATCAACTTTGCCAACTTTGTCGTTTTGTTTGTTTGTTTTTTACAATTAAAGCCAGTTAGCGATGATGAGGAGTGGCTGGCTGCAGGTTAGATGGGATATGGCTATTTTGGAAAACACTGCACCTGGCCTCTTCCAGGAAGAGCAGAGTGCTTTGCTTGACAAGAATTACATCCTTAATGGAAAAAATCTAGACATCCTGTCAACCTACAAAGTATGCTTATGTACCACAAATAAGGAAAGAAAAACATGATGCTATATACCTGCACATCTAATATGACAAAACCACATTTTAGAAAAGTGTTTTTTCAAATCCACACAGAAAGTCATGTATCAAACCCTCAAAGGAAAATAAAATATGTTATCTAAACAACGACAAGAGAAATTACATGCCTTCCAAAGGAAGAGACTTTCACAGACAGAAATTGGCTGAACCTCAGCATGACTGTGTGTCCTCGAGGAAGATGAATGTGATAAGAATATTATGCAGAAAAAGATGGCACGCAGCCAATCCAATTCTTTAACACACCTGTTTATGACCGAACATTTAACCTAATGAAAATGGCTTAAACAGACTTGTTGAATATGAAGCAGCAGCCACTGGAATTAAATTTAAAAGAGCATCTAGTGTAAAGATTTCATTATTTCAACAAAAAATCTTTAATACCTGTTTGCAGTTCAGGTATCCTACCTAGCTATTTATACATATTTTTAATTGTATTAATGCTTAAAATAAGGGATACTCTAACTTTTGACAACATTAATATTTGATAAAGGGGTTAACTTGTTGAATGGCCATTACAAGGAATTAAAAGGAATGATATGTTCATTTTGCAAATAAAAAAATGCTAGTTATTCTTTATGTGTACTGCTTTAGATAAAAACCAAATTACTCATACTATTTTATGTTTTTTCTTTTTGTTTATTGTTTTTCAAGTTTATCAACAATATCATCAACATTAAATAACAACATTAAACATTGCTATTATTAGATTTTCTGAAATACTAATAATAACATTAAAAAATAATAAATAACAGTTTTTGAATATAGTGTTTCAATTATAATTTTGCTGACTGTATTAGTTTGCAGAAGAATAAGTATTGCCTCACTTTACTGCGCATGCAAATAAAATAAATTTTACTATATTGGCAAGGCATTCCTAGCTCAGTTTATGGTTTACCAATCTGAAAAATCTAATTAAATCACTGTTGAGACACCTGGTTAAAACTCTACTACACATTGCTAAAAAATGCAACACATGCAGGCTGTATCACCATATTGTACTTTGAGCCAAAAGTTGTGACGTAGTGAAACCGTACAACATGGACAACATAAAACATGTATGATGACAGGACTTTTCAGTCAGTTTTTACAGGTGTGGTTTATTGTCTGATAATTAATGTTTATGAGGTCAAACTCTTATTATTCAATTATTCAACTTGGAAGTGGAACATCCCTTTACAATGTCATTGTGAACTGGAGTATAAAAAAGTCTGTCATGCAGAAGGACAGCTCTTTTATTGCCATGGAGACCAGATATTTAAGCACCTGTGTTGCTTAATTTGGTCATTCAAGAGAAACAGTGGGATGGAAAAAAAGGACGGGTAAGAAGGAAAGGAAACTAAAAATAACGAGAGACAAAGTGAGGACTAAAAAAACAAAAGTTTCGGTAGACAGGTAGTTGTGCTGTCACTATGGAAGGAGCCAATCAATGGAGATCTCTCAGCACAGTTTACCTTTGGAGGTGGACTCGGATAAAAAAAACACGACCAGAAGGCCACTGTTAATAATTCATTCTGCTCCAAAACAAAGCCAGCGGGGCCACTTGGAAACAAAGGTGGAGGCTGATTCACCTTTCACTGCTTCCCAGCATCCCACTCTCCTCCACCCCTGGGCTCCTGCTGATTCCAGTCTCAACAGCAATGTGTTGGCAAAAGCAGGGAGTTTACAACTACATTACAGGTGTTAAGCTGATACGCTTATCCTCAGCAGCTTACAGTATGGAAAGTAAGGAGGTAGGGGGTTCACCATTTTGTTCAAGGACATTATACAAAGACAAGGTGAGTGTTAAAGTGAATGAGAAAAGTTTATATGTGCAGCACCTTTATTGATCAAGCATTAGAAATGCTTGATCAATAAAATAAATCATTAAAACTAAACAAATGACAAACTTCACACTCAAAGGTTAATGCAAAGCCTGTCTGTACAAATACGCTTTCAGATTCGATTCTATTCTATTCAGCTTTATTGTCATTTTGCTATACGTTTACATGCTGAGCAGAATGAAAAAATGTTTCTCAGAGATCTCAGCTGTTTGAAGGAAATTACAGACCCTGATGACCATATAAATGCTTACAGTAGCCAGCCTGGAATTTTGATCAAGGGGCCATCAGTACTGTAAGCCCTGGTCCAATGACATCATCAATAGTGGCAGCTCTTCCCAAGAGCAACATGGGTAAATTAGCAAATTTGCACATATCGTATTCTTCTATTGTTAGTTATTTATTATTCTTGTTTGTTAGCCAAATTGTGTTGATTTCTCATTGTCGGTGTTCTTGTTTAGTAATAAATACAAAGAAAGCTGAAAGGGTTCAGTGATTGTAAGGCTGTGTCTGTAAAACACCAAATTGTGTCTCTCTAAACTAAATTGTCCCAGCTGGTGTTGGTGGAAGGAGCTTGTGAGCTCAACACTTTGCCTTGGTGTGATCAGACTAAAATGACAAGACGCGAGAAGACAATTTTTTTAAAAATCTTGGTAGGGTCATGCAGACCTGCAGCACTTTCCATTTCCTCTTTTTGTGTTTTTTTCACATAAGTCAAATAGTGTTTTTGCAAGGCACCGCCTATCGATACTTATGGTCAGTGAAGGTAAGCCTGACACAACGTGTACTGAAGATACAGACACAAGTACTGTTTACTCGGCTCAAGCCTAATGGATTATGATTTATTAGACAAAGTCATGGCATTCACGGTTGATATTGAATAACGACGATAGTAAAGCATTTGGTCCTTGTTGCCATACATTTGGTAATTGGTCATTTCTACTGCAGTCTCTGTGGCTCTTTTATATTTCTATTGCAAAGAAAAAAATTAGGGTACAGGAATGGCTTGCTCCAACTACAATTTATCATTACTAAGTTCTGAAGCACCCTCGCTCTGCAGCTAAACTCCATTATACTGTGTGGCAGTATTTTGAAGGCATTACTAATTCATTGTTCTTTATATGAATGTATGTGCTTCAGCTTCTTTTAGCTACCAATTGTTGTTTGTAAGGTTGGCTGTCAATGAATTTCAGGTCATTCAATTTGCCTGAAGCATAAAATTTAAATGTAATGGCTTCTGTAACTGTGATCACTCTCTTGTCCAAGAGTCTGGGGGTTGGGATATGGAGGGATAGGTGGTTATTGGGGCAGATTAGAGCTGGTTCACTGCCTGGATACAAACATTGAGCAAGCACCATCAACGGACCAACACTAAACCAGCTTAGCAGGCAGAAGCTGGTATTTATATTTATCAACAGTGGGCCAAGCTTTGTGTGGATTCAGTTCCCAGGTTGAGAAAGAGGAAGAATCTCAACCACTGACATTAGTAGTCATTGCCTTTACTGCAGGAAGGTTACTTGCTCATCATAAAAACTGCATTGGAAATAGAGTTTTCATAGACTGACACAGCCAAAACTGAAATCCCGAAAATGTAGATATTGTGACAATTAAAACACACAATGCAGTAAAAGCCAGACTTTCTTTGTTAGACTTGCTGCCTCTCTTGGCTCTTTGGTATCCTGCTGTATACAGTTTTACAGAAAAGCATAAAAACAGAAAACTGAAATGCCATCAGTGAATTTTGAAGTTCAAATTTAGCCAACATCTCCCTTAGAATCAGCCACAGTAAAGTTAGTCACATAAGGCAGCTAGTTATGGTTATTGTTTTAGAGAGTAATGGCTGTGAGGGCCGATTCTATTTTGGGTAATATAACAAGGGAAGATGTATGAAGCAGACACAGTGGGAAGAGGAAAATGTCAAATGTAAAGACAGGAGACTGCTCACAGCATGTACACAACAAAGTTAAGCTATTTTTATCACATTTCACAACAATTTATGTTGGATACCCTTAACTGAAGAAAATATCTATATACCATGTTCACCTCCAGCATAATGTCACCATGTATACTTCGTACACTGGGATTGCCGCAGTTAAAATGGTAAAGAGGAGCAAAAGGTCAACGTCAGACAGCCTGCCTACTGAAATCACCATCTATCATCTTCACGAAACCTCGCAACACATGGCGGTGGGGACCTGTCCAAACGCTCAGGTTGAGATACTTAAATTCATTATTCTGTAGCACCTATTGTCCTTGCAGTATGTAGGTCAGGACATAACATGCATCTATTAGTCATCTGTAAAGGCTGAATGTAAACAACAAGTCTCAGTGACTTTGAAAAAAAAATCAAAGAATAATAAATGGGTATTTGTTGAATTATGCCATTGTATAAAATATAGGTCATGGCCGACATTTTGCAATTTCATTTGTAAGACTAATACCACGCAATACTTTCCTCAGAGAAATGTCGAAAGTTTAGTCTGTTAGTGGCCTGTTGTTCTTAATCATGTATGTGTCACTACTGTCAGTTTAGTGTTGTGTATTACCCTATTACTGATTATGGGAAATGTCTTCTTTAAGCTTTTTCTTGCTTAAACTGCAAATAAATCACATAATTTAATTTTTGTACTTCTCCTGAAGAGATCCTATTTAAAATGTACTCCACATCTATCTGAAAATGTTAGTGATGGTGTTCATGAAGATTCTTGTACATTTATTGAATTAAAGAGTTAGTGCAACTCTGCAGTGGGGAAGAGGGACAAGCAGAGATCTCCTCTGGCTGTGAGGCTGCAGTTGATATGAGGGCTGAGACGCAGAAGTGTTTTGACCAGAGAAGACGCTGCAGGCTGGATCTCCTTTAATCCGAGCTGTCATATCAGTGTCAGTATGGCTAGGAGGCTATGCTTACACACACGTAGCAGATTTACTCACTACTGTATGGCAGCCCATTTACAGCTACAAAACATACTGTTACCTATACAATGATATCAAACCTGTGGTATTGCTTCTTCATTTCCATCTATGCAAGAAATGTTTCATTAATGAAAATCTTCCATGCATATGTATGTGCCCTAAATACTCCAAATTCATAAATTACTAGACATGACAAATGACAGATATGATTTTTGTTTTTCTTTTCCTGATATAGCTTTTCCTAAAGCTGTGGAAGACAGGAAGTGTGTCCTTTTGTGGTGCCTACCGGGGTCCTGCTGTGGATATGTGAATGGGAGCTCGAAGGCTGCATTATGGAGACAGACACAGAGCTGGGATGGGAGGGGTGCTGTGAATAGACCTATATTGTGAGGCCGGAAGAATGGAAGTGGTGTTGCCTGGCTGTGTTGTGGCCATGCAGTGCAGCTGGTCCCTACAGATACTATGAAGCAGGATGGGCTATGGGCAGTATGTGTGTGCGTGTTTTTGTGTGAAAGGCTGTGACAAGACTTTAAACCCTCAAGGGGATTTTTTTTTTCATCCTTTAATGATGGCAGACTTCAAACTAGTGACAGAGAATACAACAAAGAGAGGAATTATGTTAATGTATGTGCATGATGTGTGTTTGTGCAGGCATCTATACTGTAGGGCTGTATAAAATTCTGCAGTTCTGGAGAATCAAAGCTTCGCGAGGGAGAGGGAATTCAAGACGGGACTTTTCAGTTAATGCACATAAAATAACATGATAAATAGCCACTTTGCTGGCATAAAGGCCTTAAAAAAGAATACTTTACAAGATGGCTAAGCTGTTAGTTACAGTTTTCAGGTGCTTTACCAAAGTCATTGTAGATTTGTGATTTACTGTTTTTTTCCTAAAGCATATCTCGCTTTTGACTATTTGGGGTCGTCTTTATGCAATATTTAACTATTAAAAACCCTTAACTTTTTCAACATCTTACTTGGGTATCTCAGTGTTTCCCACATAGTTAGAATCGCTGGCAACGGGTGGGAGGGTGAGCAAACTACTTGTTCTTGTGCGTGTGAGTTGATCATGGTGGATAGTCACAAATAAATGCATGTGTGCAGCCTGCAAGCCTGTCATTGTAGTCAAACTGTCAGAGTAACAAAATCAGGTAATTACTAAGTTCAAATGCCTTCATCTGAGATTAAATAATAATGAAAATTGTTGCTGCATAATGTATCATGTTGGATTACTATTTCTACATATATGGACTATTTGGGATTTTCGGGGCAATGGCATAGAAAAATTTAATATTAAAATACTGATTTGGACATCAACTACCATGGCAAGGATCAAAGCTTCAAAGCACTCTAGTCAGCCCGAGTATTTTGACTTTTTTTTAGCTAGGGGTAAAAACCTTCTATCTCTCAAATGTGAATGTCTAAAGACCCAAGAAAAACAATTTAGTATTCTGCTTTGATTGATCACACTGCATGTTTTTGGACTTACACCAATGTCTTTTTGGGGTCAGTGAGATCTGGCAGAGGTGCAAACATCAACAACACCAAAGTTGGAGTTTTGTCCTTCAATAGATAGGTAAACACCAAGTCACATTCCTTGTATATGTAAATGTATTTGGCAATAAAACTAGATTCTGACACTGATTTCAATGCATGCATCACATGTGCTTCTACAGTGCATCATCCAAAAGAAAAAAAAGTAATACCAGAAATTTATTTGAAAAGCGATGTTTCTACTCTCCTGTCATTGAATTAAGAAAAATGGGTTTTGTATGCTGTGGTCAATCTAGACGATGTGATTTTCAGTAACTCTAATCCATAACGAATATAAGAATATATAAATATCCATTCAATTTTAACATGAAACCCTGTGAGTAACAACATGCTTTGTGCTCTCATACTCAACCCCAATTACCTCTTCAAGTTTTGTTTGAAATTCAAACTATGACTTGCATGTGTACACATAATGTGGTTGCCAGAGGCCTAAAAAAGTACAAGGTGAAATTTGGAAGTGTGTATTCACCTACCCAGTTTACAATTATCCAAATATGAAGCACTTAATGAACTTAAGCAGAAGTTAAGAGACAAAGATGAAAGGAGACAGAAGTGTTATGGTGACAACTTCTAGCAGATAGAAGTCCATAGACCCTCGCAGTTACCATGGCAGCCTATCTTATGTACATTGTACTCCATGAATCTGTATGTGGGTTATCAAGCGTGGGTGTACTATTATTCCAGCCTGGCTGCATGGCTGATGCTAGCTTTGATTGTACAACAACGTTAAATGTCATCACTAAGCTGGCATCTGGCCTCAATATGATTCAACATCAAAATGTAAAGCACCTCTCAGTGCTGGACTGACTTGCTCTTTGATTTCATTACATGCTTTGTAAAGAATTAAACTAAGAAGGTTCAAGTCATGGGTGGGGATTTCAGAAAAGTTCAGAAAAGAAATAGAAAATGATGGATACATAAAATAAGTATGGCTGAAATTAGTTTTTATACTTTTACTATGCACTTATTTCTGTAGTTCAAAATAGCTTTTCTTTATGATAACTAATTATACCAGGGTCATAATGTGTTCTTATTTTTAGTGAGTGTCCAAGTAACCAATGAGAAAAAGGGCAGGGTTTAGGGTAATTGCACCTAAACCATAAACAATAACAACATGAATGAACATCTGTTCAGTTCCATTTATCTATTCCTGAATTGATACAATTTGATCTATTGAATCTCCTTATAAATGGCCAGAAACATTCTGTGTGCATCAGTCTAAAGTATAGTGATTCAATTTGGTGCTGTTAAAGAATTAGAATCAGTTACAAAAGCCAGTGCTAATTGTAAGTACAAAATCACTTAACTAGCTCACTGGAGCAAATGTGTTTAGCCAGGGAGAAAAGGGTGGGAGACTGTACAAAAGCACTGAACAGAAAAGTTAAAGGGAAAAAATCAATGCCCTTTGCAAAGCAATCACCTTGGAAGACCTTCAGTTTCATACAGTGTAGTCTCCTTACAGCCTGCTGTGGTGAAACTGCTGTTCCAGGCTACTGGTGACAGCCGTTGAACCTGTTGAGAGATGCCGACCTCTTAACACACTGGCTGTGCTGTGAGTGAGATTGGTCTTTGGAAAGGCGGTCCTGGAAATAGCTGGCCGAGCTTTTTTAAGCTGTGGGTTCAAGCGAGGCGGCACACCTTGTTCAGCTCTAGGGAGACGAAAAGGTTGCTCAAATGTAACTAGCAACCCCCAACCCCGACCCCAAACACAGTGCTATGCCAGCTGAGAAATGAGTTATTTGTGAATGTCTCCGATGCCCTCAGGCTATGGAGTGTGTGACGAAGTGTGCATTTGTGACTTTGTGTGTGATGACTGTAGATGAGAGCAGTACAACACTGAACATGACACTTGCAGTCTATGATATCAAGCTAGCCGGCCACGGGCCACATGCTGCTAAATGACAAGTGAGTTAGTCTAACCCAGTGGTTCTCACCTCCAGAATGGACTCCTCAGAAGGGTTGAGAACACTGTGGAGGCTCGCAACATGATTTATGATAAGTTTTAATTTTCTCAGTCTCAACAGATAAGCAATTAAATAAACTACAGTACTTCAGAAAATCCTTCTTTGAAAATCCTTCTTTCTTTCAACTCTTCATCATCTTGCATGCAGCATGAATAGGTAGTACCTCACCTTCAGCTATCACCATAACACCCCCACCCCCACAAAAAAAAAACAACAGCTATCCATCTCATCTAGTCTGAGTCTAAACAGTAAACAATGATATGGGCTTTAAACTGGTAAAAGTTGCAGGTGATTATAGCAGTCTATGCAAATAGAGCAGCTATATGCCCAAATTAAAAACAGTGCATTTCAAGACCTAAACATTATTTTCACTGATAGATGTATGTGTAGGTCTGCAAGTCTAAATGAAAACTTGTAGGCACACACTGACATGATACATATTTTGTGCACACTATAATTTACAAACGACCAGATCACATTCTGCTGTCTGTCCTCCCAGTTTGTTGAACTTCACAATCATGTCATGCGAGGTGACAGTAAATAAAATGTGATCTTAATCACATTCATAAAGGGAGTGTACTGAAAATGTAAAAAAAATATATATTTAAGACCTTTACAATAAGGCAGAAGGAGCTATAAAAACAGGTTGCTCGTTTCATGCAATAATGAAAACCAAAAAACACAAATATGCTGATCTTGACTTTAACCACCTTTTAGGGTATAAAACCTGTGTGCTACAGCTCATTTTAATAAGAGAGACAATACACTATTTAACTAAAATGAATGGACTGAAAAGATAAAAAAACAACTTAAATTACTAGTCTGTCGATAAAAAAAGAATTAATAAAATGGATGGAGTCTTTGTCTGTCTGTCTGTCCTTCAATTTTCTTAACAACCGTTCATTCGACAGACTTCACACTGAGTGGGTGTATTGTTGAGGAGCCAAGGAAGTGCACTGTTGAATGCACACTCTTAAGATCTACGAGACATATTTATCAGTAGTGCGTTCAATGTGTAGTGTACTGAGAGGAGACTCCTATCAACTTACTTTACTTCTGTACAGCATCTTTGAGTTCCTTTTAGAAGCACTTTATAAATAAAATGTAGAATTATGATCATTATTCTAACTGTTACACTGTCGAACGTAATGCTGGGTGCAACTCACTATCCATCACATGCTACAGTGCATTCAACAACAGATGAACGGATGAATTTTGAATATCAGCGATGAAACTTTGGGAATAGCCTGGTCCCAAACAGCTAGGGGTTAGCAAAGGTGCGTATACTCTCTTATAGGGGATGCAACTATGTCATGCCGTTTGTATTGCACAGGCCCCAAGGAAGCACAGTGTTGAGTGGGAAGTTTTTTGGTTGAGCGGTTCTCGAGAAAGCTGCAAGCAGCAATACCTGAGGCCAAGCAATCAGCCCATTCGGAACAGGCACCTTTTAAGTGGGCATTGCACTAATATAATAAAATTGTATATTGTGTTTTCTTTCTATAAATACAAAACTTCAAAATCACAAAATCAGTTCAATCACCAAGTATAATGATTATAAGAAAAGAAAAAGGAACAAAAGAATGAGAATAAAAAATGAAGTGTGTTCTAGTGATGTAGGCTTAGGACTAGAAACTGCACGTGGTTTAACACCCATCGGCTGTGGGTCACAAACATAACACCCAAAAAGTGCTGATTTACGATACAGATATCCTTTCCATAAGGACGACAGTCCAATTACTTTAAATTCAATCAGCATTAATATCGTCACTGAGCCCAGACAACAGACATTAATAAGCTCCACATCCCCCGTGCCGCTGCTGTCATTTGCCTCTCTTCCCTCTTTCCCTCCCTCCTCCATCTTTCCTCAGTTCCATTCATTTGGTGCAGCTATTAATAGCTCGGCCACCCGCCTATCAATACCATCACTACTCTAGCAAGACAGAGGATGTGGGCATGGCCCACCCAGTGGAATGAGAATAAATGAGCCCTGAACTACAGAAGCCTGGTCTTACATAAGGAGAGAAAGAGAGAGAGAGAGAAGGACAGAGCGAGCAAGGTAGAGAAATGGTACATAAAGAGCAAAAGAACAACTGTGCTAATTATTTAACAGATAAAGACGGTGACGGAAACAGAGATTGAGAAAGACAAAGGGAGAAATTTAAACAGTTGATGAAAGACAACTAAAAAACATGTGACTCAGGAAGGAGAGAAATCTGCCAGCTCTTTTGACATTTACACACATTCCTTTTCTCAAATTCTCCCTCAGTGACTACAACCTCATATTTATGGGTCCACATTCCTCCTTCTCTCCATTTTTCTTCTTTCCATCAATCTTTCTCTCTCTCTCTCTCTCTCTCTCTCTCTCTCTCTCTCTCTCTCTCTGCTTATTGATCGAGGCAGGTAGTTTCAACCGATCCTGTGCGGCAAAGAGAAAAGACTATTGCATTATCCATAAAAGCAAGGGTCTCTGTCTGCTTTGTCTGTCACCTCCTGCTGCTGCTGCCAGGTCCACTGGGGTTTTGTCACTCTACCTACTGGTTTACAAATCTTGCTAAAATCCAAAGATGGGTCACACACCTGGTGTGCACAACTACTCCATCACATTTGGATAGTTTAGCTTTACTATGATTGACACCTGTGGAAAACTGACAAAAATTTAAGATCTATAAAGATTAACAGAGTTAACAAAACACTAACGCGGCAATAATATATTTATGAAATCATTAAAATATCAAGCAAAGTGATAGATGTTTATTGGATTACACAAAGATGGATTGTTATCTTTATCACAAACAAAAAACCTTACATGTAACATTGTCATAACTAATTCATTTGAAAATGTGTAACAATAAAAGTCCAGAACTGTTTAATAGCTTGCTACGCTTTTCCACGTCAATATTTATGTCAATGGAAAACTTCTTTCCATCTCTGCTCTCTGGCTATTGAAACTCTGACCTCTAACCTGTAACTTTTAACTATGACCTCGTTACTATTGGTTACCAATAATTTATTGGCAAGGACAATGTTGGTGTTTGTGCTACACATTTTTAGATGTGATGTGTACTGTTCTGCTCTAGCCCTGCACAAGTTATAAGTCTTTCTGAAGAAGAACAAAAATGAAAGAAATTGTAAATTCAAGCAGTAGTGATCATGCAGATTGACAGTTCAAAACTGTCCCATCAATGAGTGTCCTGACAGCTAATATGACTTGAAGCTTGCAGCTCTTAATTTGATCAGAGTACAAATTAAGTGAACCAGAACTAAGAGGCAACACTAAATCTATTTGATCCCCTAGTTCTGATCATATGAAACAAACTGGTGGTGTTAAAGTGAAGATAGTCAGCAGTCAATCCAAGTCCAATTTTCAGGCCATGCTGGTACACCAGAGTATGACATGCACATGTACAACAGCATTTTCACCACCTCAGACTTTTCATTCATTAGCCATAACCACTTGGGTTACTCTTGGGTGTCGCAGGGACTCTCTTGCTGTAAGGCAACAGGGGTAACCACTACACCTTAAGATTAAAAAACCACACAGTCAAACTCACCTCACCAAGCAAGGTATATGTGAAGTTAGCATGAAGAACACCCAGAAATTAAATACTGAAGGTCAAAAAATTTACCTTGAATTTCTGAAGCTCTGTAGGAGGCTAAAGGGCCATTAGGAGCTGTTATAGGCTTATGACAGTGTCACATGAATTTAAATGTCACAGCTAATTAAAAGACGCACAGATCAGAGGAGGAGCAATGCTATCGATGATGTGAGTATTCACAGACATACAACAGTACACACAATGAGAAAAAAAACTTCATTCCCATCATAGTGACATGATATCATAAAGATTCATCACACCACTCATCTGGTTTCCATCAAAACACAACCCAAAACTGCACTATACCTGTCAGAACCAGTGGAGAGTCAACTCCTGTATCATATACGAAACATCCACACACAAGGGAAATATAAAATACTTTCATCAGTTTGTATGGTAAAAAATAATATCTACCTTTGGTAAAAAAAGTGAAAATAAATGATGATAGCACAACCAAGAACCTGTGAGAACACTGATTCCCAAATCTTAAGTTTACCCGGAGTCATAATTACAGAGCAGGAGAATACACAACTGTACACACATATGAGTAAAATACCTTTTGACTTTAGTTAGAAGTCCTTCTCTTTTTAGCCAGTGACACATAAAATCCGATGGAAACCAAAAAAAGCCTGTTGGCATGCCAGCCCTAAGTACCAGGACATGATTAAAAGAAAATGTTTGGAAAACACCTGAACATGCTATATACAACCTCAGAAACCTCCACAAAAAAAGTGAAATGGGAAGTTGGTACAAAGGTGTCCCTCAGTGGTCTGTGTAAGTGTGTGTGCCAGGGTTTACCTTAGTGATGAGGATGCGGTAATGCTCAAGCAGGTCGTGGTTGTCGTGGCAACCAGCCAGCAGCTGCCAGACTTCAGCTCTGAGTGGCTCAGGAATGCCACTGCGCACCAACGAGGGCAAACCCTTCGGACGAGTGGACAGGTTCCCATGCCTGATGCACAACATGTAGGGGTAATCCATTACTTTATTATATCACTTAATCCAATTCAGCCACTTTAAATATTAATGAAAAGTGCAGCTGGACAGATTTGATCATTGTTTTTATGAGCAGTGACAGCATAAAGACAAACTGAGTCAATCAAGTGCAGAGTGACACACCTGTCACACTGAGGTATTCATGCTGCACTAAACATGAATACTACTTTTTCTTAATAACAAAGTTGTCATTAATTATAGTATAATTACCAAAATTCTTTTATATTTTTTCCTTACTATTCTGGTCGAGCTAATTGGGCTGATTGAACACCCAGTTACCTATTTATACTGGTACACACATTTACAACGGGAGCTGCCCAGTACAACCAGACTGCTGCTATGGTTCTACTTCAAGCAACTCTAGATTCACTGCCTCGTTCAAACACAATGAAATTACAGTATTAACTTCAGTATTGAGCACAGTACTACCTACTCTATTAAATGTCATATTATTGAGTGCAGTAATAATGTAACTACTATACTAACTACAGTACCAACTATAATACTGTAGTGAATTAGAATATTAACTGCAGTGCTGCCGTGCTATGAGAGTTCTCCCACATGAGAAAATGTCTTGCGTTTTTGAAAACACACTGCCTCAGCTCTTTTTAATGATGCTTGAAATCTCATCATAATGCATTTATTGAAGCCATATAAAAGCAATTCCCCCAATAAACTACTTCACTTCATTGTGCTGATGCAACAGCAGGAAAACAGGCTGTGAAATGATACAAAAAGCCAGAAACATCTTTCATCTCTCATTCAGTTAATCATGCCCCACCTAAAGCTGCATGTAACAACGCTGGTTGTTGTAAAAGCACAGTGTTAGAAAAATGACAGTATGTGTTATAGTAGGTTAAATTAATGGCTGTATCTGAAGGGAACGATTTTCCATACTAAGAGAGATGGTAAAACAGTCAAAGGACCCCGGCTCTGAACTGTAAATCAGTGTGTATGTGGCACGGTGGGCCCAATTCACCTTTCAGCATCTGTGTCTCGTGTCACAGTATTTTTGCACAAGACAAAGAGCTAAAATCCATGTTTGGTGTAATTGCATTTATAACCCCCATGGTATATTGACACTAGTTCATCCTCCATTTTACATTTACACTCAGTTTCTTATGCTCTATCCAGTTCTAAGTTACTGCTGCAGTGATTTATTCACAAGTTACTTGCATAAATCACAGATCTTCTTGGGCACTGTTTGAGTATAGTGCCTCTTAAAGTCCAGATTAACCCTTGTAGTTCATATCCCCAGCCTTAACTTGCACCTATTTAACAATATTTACCAAAAAATACAGAAAAATTATTCATTTGTATTGTCATATCATAATATAATCATGTTTTCTTCCTGTAAAACAAAATATGATGCAAACTGACACTGACTCAAAAAAAACTAAGTTAGCTAGCTAGGAACATTATTTTACGTCAGTGTCTTTGTTTCCCCACAATACCATGGTTTATTGGACCTATGGCTAGAATTTCTTGCCCTTGAGAAGAGGTATCTGTGGCCACCATATATATAACCTGCCACCAGAAGAGCCAATAGCAAAATTTACTTGTAACAGCTTTGGTTTCAACCAGTAGAGGGCAGTCGCCAAACAGATTTATCATACGATATGCAGAAATCAAATATTTCGCACTAAAAGGTCAAGATTTCAACTTGAATCCATCCCATACACCAAGAAATACCCATATGCATTCGTTTCCAGCTGGAAAAAAAGTGGTTTAGGGATTAAGTTACTCTTAAAAGTCACTGTTTTTCACCTTAAAATTGACCACGTTTCTCTAAATTTAGATAAACATGGTATGGTATTTGCTTGTTCAGATATGTATTGAATGTTCCTAATGCTTGATTTTTATGAGTATTAAGTATTTTCGGTAAAGCTGAAAACATTTAAATCTCCACTGAAATTAAAAAAGTAAATCTAAAATGTGGCTTTTGAACAATAGAATTTTATTCAAGGGGAAAATTGACTCAGTACATTACCACATTCTCCACATCTATATCCACCCGCCTCCATTTCTTCACTATTCACCTCTAAACTCCCTATTTTAAATAGGCAGCTTCTCTTTCTATCCCATTATTTTTATATTGTCCAACTACATACAAATCCATAACTCTATTTTTCACTCTATCCTGTATTGCTGGATAGAGAGAACATTTAATTTAATCTAAATTTTAATCATAATCAATTTCCAAATTTCTAAGTCTTTCTTTCTCTTTTGAAGGCTTACCATCTGGTGAGGATTCCTCCCCAGGACTCCAGGATTTTCTCAGGACAGTCTTTGGAAACGTCTCCTGTTCCACTGGAGATTTCACTGTCGCTATCTATGGCAAACACAAACACAGACATTAACAGATATTTAGCATAAACAGATCATCCTTGATATCTGCAACCCTTGTGAACATCAGCATACAGTGTTCAGACCACCACCTTGTTGAGGAGGCCTTTAACTTTGTCAAAGAGCAAATAGTTGTCTTTGTGTCTAAGCAGTTGGTCAAACAGGGCTTATGCAGATCTTTAAGATTAGATTGGCAGCTATACGAGGGCCATCAGTCTGTTGGAATAAGATATATACATCTCAATGTCTTTTTTTATGTATGTATGTCAGAGAGCCATAATCTGCACAGCACACTCTAAAATCTGTTAATATTGATGCCACTCAGTCAAATGGAGGAAAAGTGCCTGTACAGTGCCTACACTTTCCATTATTGCTGTTCTTCTGTCTGGTGGTTCGTGAGGCAGACAAGAGGCAATCAGCACAGTGAACCACTTGTGTTTAGATGCAGAGGCACTAATTGACTGTCTGTCCCACTCTGCTGCTGGAGAGATGAACTGATCACTACACAGAAACCACCCACTGGAAGAAGCACACACACGGTCCACACAGAGCTTTACATGTTACATCCAGCACATAGTACACAATGAGAATGAAAATAAAAGTGAAATACATATGAAAAAAAAACACAATGGTGGCGTGAACTACTCAGAGCATTATAATAAGTTTCACTGAACAAAACTGAGCAGCAACAGCCCTCAAAAGTCTTTGAAGACATCATTTAGTCTCCCTGAAGCCTTTACTAAGACTTTGGCATTAAATAATGAGTGAAGACATTTTCTTCTGGAACATGCAGCCACTATGCTCAATGCACTGCTGTTTCTATACATCCTTACAGCCTCAGCAGGAGCTTTTCAGGTCTTTATAAATGCTTGATGAGCCCTTTCAAATGGTTTGGCCCCCAGCACAAAGCTGCTGCCTCTGTCCTCAGATTGGTTGAGGCCACGTGGCGAGGAAGCGTGAGTCCAAAGCCATTGCCAACTTACCAGGTGATGAAAGAAACGGTGAGGATGAGGGCCATTACTGTTGCCTTTTAATCTGGAGAGGGGCTGTGCATTTACTATAGGATTACTTTCAAACTGGATCTCTCTGATGTTAAAGCCACTAGTAGATTGGTTTTGTCTACACTAAAGTGAGCAGAAGTTCCCTGCTTGCGGCATGAAGATGTTCAACATCTCATATTTCACAGTACCTTATTTCAGTGTTCTTTAAGTTATAGCATTTAATTGTAAATTTAATGTCCTTTACTGAGTCTGGCAATTATTTTTCAAACATCACTTCTTATGTGACAGCAGTGTACTGAATCAGTCAAGCTCTTCTTGTCTTATTGTGTTGCATTATGCAGATATAAGACGATTCCAGTCATAAATCACAAAGAGTGGCTGCATGTACAGTATATGTGCATGTGTTTGATCACAGTCGGTGTGAGTGTATATGAAACCAGAACATAGAGTGCACACACGAATTGTGCCCCTACATGTATACAAAAAAGGGTAACAAAAACACAATATGTAACAACCACAAAGCCTTGGAGTGAATGGAAAGGAAAACAGAAAAAAAAATATGTCAGCTTCAGGCCTATTTTTCACATTACAGCTTTCAAGAAGAAGAAAAAAAACATCCACATGAATTGAATGTGTGTGTGTATGTGTGTGTGTCACAGCGGTGGTATCTACACTGGGAGTGTATTCATTTCTGTACACAATGAGGCTGACCCCCAGCTCCACGGCCCTGAGCGCCTCCAATTTTCAGCTCTGGGGAGGAAAGGGGCGTTATAGAAAAAGCTCTCTGAATAGCTCCTTCAGTGCCAGTTGAAAGCCGTCAGCTCCAGCCTTGGTGGCTGACTCGTGACTTTGGGTGACAATTTTTGCCTCCCACTCTGTTAACACATTTTAGTGCTTCAAGATGAAAAAAGTAGAGGACTGTTGACAGTGGCAGAGAAGACAGAGTAGCAACACATTAGGGTGAAGAGTATCTTCCAATGTTAGATGTTCCCATGTTGCAGTATCACAATTTAAGATGACATTTTTACAAAAAGTTTTGAATTCATTTTGAATAAGGGGTGCCTTTAAAGTCTATGTTTTGTTCATTCACGTCCAAATGGACTGTGCTTTGACCTTAGTATTGGAACAATTTTTAGGCTTTTGTTACCTGTTTAAAATGTCATGTTTCCAAGGTAGGTGTGATTCAATAACCTGCGTAGTATAGAGCTTTTTCTTTGTATAAACATTTATTTAAAATAAAGGATACTGCCTTTTAAATATTTTAGTTTATATGATAATCTACATTAAATTAATTTAGCTGCTACGAAACAATAATCCACACACTGTGAAATTTGGAGGAAAAACCAAGGCCCCCAGGAAGTGAGCTGGGGTTTGAAGCCAGTTTTCTTAATGGACAAACAATGAAATTACAACTCCTGAGTCCATCATGTGATGCCATTGGGCTCAAAAATACTTTTTCCTTAGGAGCACATTGTGACATTGACATCTGTAAGTCAGTGGATACTTTTTTTGGGTGCTACAATCCCCGCAAAATGACTCTTTTCACTATCATCTAAATCCATTTGGTCTAATTACATTAGCTAAGTCTATATGAAGATCAAATCATTTTAATCCCAATTCAAGTTATTGAGGCACTAAACTGGAATTGTAAGTCTCTAGTGTGCCTGCTGTATGGGCTCATTGATGCTGAGGCAGCACCAATCATCTGGGTAGTTTTATAAGGGGTAGTTGAGCATTTTTGGCCTCATGCGCAACTGAGCAGCTGTCATAGGAAAGAACAAGTCCGATCTCCAACGCTGTATCCAGGTCTCTTATGAGGTGACACAGGGATGCATGTAAGTATGCATGTAAATACACACACAAAATTAACATAAAAGTGTACACCTTTATCCAAAACAACATCATAAAGCATGCAGCCTGAACTGCGGCCAGGTGTAATCTGCGACACCTGCACAACTGAGCCAGTGGTCAGGTGGAAATGCCAGCCCTGTTTATATTAGTGGACTGAAACTGGGTCATGTTTGTTAGCTACTGGAGTCTAACAGCCAGTGTTGGTGATTTTAATGTTAATGCCATTTGGCCTTTATCCCTCTGACGTGGCTGCCATTATTATTTTTTTTACAAAATTATTTTTGGGGCTTTTTATTTTATTGGATAGTTTAGGCGTGAAAGGGAGGAGAGCGAGGGGATGCCATCTAGCAAAGGGCCAAGGCCAGAATCGAATCCCTGGCTGCTGCGGCACGGATACAACCTCTGCACATGGGGCCAAAGGTGCTCTGTGGCTTCCATTATTGACAGGAAAATATCCACTCTGCTCTGGTTTCTTACCTCAACTGGTCATGGTCATATTAAATTCAGTGTCTGTTTGGGGTTTTTTTTCGTATTTTTCTGTAATATTGTTGTCACATTTCAAATCTGACTGGCTAGGATGTTCATTGGTCCGCTCGACTGACAAAGGCTGATCTTTTCACCCAAAAAGGTTGTGAAGGGGATGTTAAATTGTAGTTTGACGCTGCAGTGTTGTAGTGCTATGAGCCAACAAGTCCTAACAGGACTGAGCCAGGCTTCACACAAAACCGCTCACACTTGATGCACAGGAGTACACACAGCCATGCATTATCACACAAATAGCTGTCCCATGTAATACACACACCCACAGAATCAGTTGTAAAACACACAGAAAATGTGCCTTTCTTTTCACACATATGCGCCCACACTCAATGTCCTTACCCATGATCTATACACATTACTTTTATCACATGCCTTGCCATACTCACTTACACATGACCAACATAAACACATGTTCAAACACAAACGTACATACATCCCTGCCCCTGATGTTTATGTGCCTAAACAAAATGAAACTTCACTGTTGATTCATGTCAGCCAATGAACAGCACATTTGCGCTTTTGACAATTCATTGCTACCAAAAAAAAACAAAACAGAGTAGGTGTGTGTTGGTAGCCTCGATTTCAGACTGAATATCTGGACGCATGATCTCATTTAGATGAGGGGTTCATGCCACTCCGCAAAAAAAAACTGCTGGATATGTGGAATGTAAAGTAAATGCTCCCTCTGACAAGCTATTTGTGGTAAAGCAATTATTTTCTTTTTTGTGCCTGTGAATGTTCCTAGAAGCATCTCGTTTCTCTCTGATATTACAGGCAGTGAGAGATACAGGGGTGCAGCACTACACAATGTAAGGTCACATTTTTCAATCACGCCAGATTTGGAAGACAAATTATGCAAGCACGCATGCGTGTGTGATATGTGAGTGTATATTTGGGGAAAGGCATTCTGCTGAGGAATTCTGGCATCTTATCAACGATGTACAGAGACAGAGAAGCCGAATTGGCTTTTGAAAGATTTGAAGAATTTGCATCATTGGTGATTATGTGATGTGACTTAGTATATATTGTATTTGATTAACTCAACTAAAAGTAAAAGGGGTAGAAAACAAGCAACTGAGGAGAGAGAGAGAGAGAGAGAGAGAGAGCGAAAGAGAGAGAGAGAGAGAGAAAGAGGAAAAGAGAGAGTGTGAGAGAGAGAGAGATGAGAAACATGCATACCTTCATCAGCCTCCTCTTCCTCAGTGGGCGAGGCCAGTCGTCCTTCATTGCTTCTCTCCGCCTCCCTCTGAAGACTCACCACCTCATACACAGCATCGCTCTGACCCATCCTCTCTGGTGCCTGCTGCACACACACACAAACACTTACATTTAGACATTATATTATTATATTATCCAAAAGTTGAAATAATTTATAAATCTAAAATGGTTTGGTCATTAATCTGAAAGAATAATACGTCAATGATGCAAACTTAGATATATATCATGTAAGACATTATGAGTTAACCCAGAGATGCTTTTTAATGCAAAATCATTCTCTTTCATTAGATACAACATGTGAGCAGTAATTCAAAGACAAATGGACTCAAACAGCTACAGTACATCAGCTCCAGGAGACAATCACATGCTACAGGGGCTCAAGAGGCTCAATTGATGCTCAATGATGAGCTTTAAACACTTTTACATATACAGATGACTGATCCCTTCAAACACAGGAAAGCTATGAGGAGGAGGATCATCCGGTGTTTAAGTGTTCATTTGCAGAGTTAAGGACATCCACTCTATCATGGCAGCCAAAGAAGCACCAGAGTCATGGATGAGCACAGAGTTCCTCCAACCAGCATACGATCCATTCTCATTTCTCAGGGAGAATACCTGCAGGTATTGTTGGGTGAGTATGAGATTGACAGTGAGGGTTAATCTCGACAAGGTTATCAGTATGACCAGTCTTAGACCTAACATGGACCAGCTTTCGGAATCAATCCAGCAGGTGGACAGTCCAGAGCTCACTGTCCCATCAGGTGACATCAATAAAAGGATAAGAGCCGTGTGTGAGGAACTAGCGGCTGTAGCACTACCATCAGCAGCAGAGAGCCCGCTGTGCTTCAACTGTGATGGGATGCCAGGAGTCTGCAGGCCAGCCCCTCAATTAAGCCAACCTAGTAGAAGTCACAGGGGTGAACAAAGAGAGCCACATAAAACCACAGACAGACACCGGCAGCTAACAAGCTCCCACAAGCTGACCGTGCACCACCTGCCCAGTGCAAAATGACGACAGGCAAGAAAATGTCAAAAAAGAAAAGAAAAACTGTACAGAATTCACTTATCAATTTGATATAAAATGATTCAGACAACCATCATTGATTGAAAGCGGGTGTGTTTTCACTATGAGCTCATTTTTTTGTGGCGAAAGGTTGCTGAAAGACATTCGCCATTTTTGTTTATGATTCTTTGACTTAAGATTTTTCTTATCCTGGCTCCTTTACAGTAATGAAATGCATGCTCTATTATATCTGCAATGTTATTTTGGAATTATACCCTCAAATGAATGCAATAAACAATGAATATCAATTTTCACTCAGGAGCTGGTAGGGATAAAACCCAAGGGCAAGGTTCCTCAACTGTTTTGCTTGGGGGCAACTTTTGTGAAATGACAGGAGGCCAAGGGCAGACACAGTAGCCCCATACATGTTTCCACAATTTGAGGACATTTCTAGGACAAGTTTTGGACAGTTCTGGGATTTTAGGACATTTCGGGGATTTTTGGACATTAGGAGATTAGCTAGGGCCTCTGTCGGGGGTGCTGGGGATCCTCCGCTGGCCCTTTTTTTTAAATAAAGAAGCTATATTGTGATGCTCTTTTATGCACCCTGGTACCGTATAAAAGTACAAAAACAATTCCCAGCGTGAATCACTTTATTTTTATAGTGAATTTAGAAATGGTCGGGGGGCTAAAGTGAGTATCAGTAGGTGCCAGACTAAGTTGTGTATCACTGCCTTCGGGGCCAGATCTTAAACCCAGCATGGAGTAGCGCACAGCGCAGTGCAACTGTCATTGCTTGTTTCAGACCAAGGGAGTTGTCATCTTCGCGGCCTGCACCCACATCGTGTAAGTAGTGTAAGTACTTTATTACTTTCAGCAGAAAACCACTTGCTTCTTCAGTATGCTGAATTATCCATGTAAACAGCAGTGCGCCAGATGCTGATGCACCTGGCTTTTGAAGAGAATAGAAGATGAAGCCCTGATTGGTTGATTTCATGTCACGACCAAAAGCAAATATGATTAATTAAGGGATTAAATACAACCACTGAGCCCCTTGCACTGTACTTAGCACCCTGAATGTGCTCATTAACTAGCAAAAGTCGAGTTAGACATGCCCTAAATGCACTTGCACCATGCGCTTTACACCATGTGCTATGTATGGTTTAAATAGGACCCTAGTGAATACAGACTTGACTTACAATTGACAGGTAGAGAGATCTACAGTAGGATTATAACTCTGTTTCTGCTAGGCAGGTACTGTTGTTAAAGTGTTAGTTAATACATATGAAACTGAAAATTGCTGAACTATATCAATGATCACTACAACAAGTTTGTTTTGAAGTCTAGCACGTTACATTGTTTAATACAAGTTTTACTCCCCAAATCCACAAACACTAGACTGAAGAAATGCAAACGAGAGCAAAGACGCCAGCAGACTTAACCTTGGGTGTCATAAACTACTGATGTTTATTTCTGGCCTATTCAATTACTGTTGTTGCCTCTTTCTCCTCCACCTGGTAGAATGGATCAATGAACTGCATTGATCTGCCTACTTGCGTGGCGTCTAATGACTAACTCAAGTCAGTGATGAGAGCACAAATTGGGAAAGAATATCAAGCCTTGCCTATTTTTAGAGGAAATCTGAGAAGGCTTAGGTAACATGTTGACTTTTCTATAGCTTATGGTAAATTGTTAACCCTATGGGATAAATTATTAACGGCACTGATAAAATCATGGCCAAAGAAGGCCCCCTGTACAAACACAACACTAACTATTGTGGATTTCTAATAAAAAAAGAAGGAGAAAAAAGTAAGGTTTGTTGATGCATAAAGAAAGAGTATCTCTCTCACTGCTAAATGTTATTCTGTAAGATAAATGCCATTTGTCTTTACAAAACAGGACAACAGTTGATGTAAGACTTAGCAATTTCTTTTACAAAGCAATTTTCAATTATTGTTATTTCAAATATGAGCTCTCGGATACCACTGATTTCACTCTCTGCAGTTAGTTCCATCAACCTCTGAATGCTGGCACAAGCTGCTAGTTGCTCTTCTTGAATATTTTTTATATTTTATTGATTTTCTAATTTTATTTTTGAGCACCAGAAAAAAAGGATTTGCACAAACATGTATGTAAAGAACTGCCAATTTCAGCTCCTGCAGATATATCTAAGTATCTGATGATCTTTAGGAAAGTCAAAACCTTTATTGTTTCTTGTACACAACATTTTCTTCAGTCCTTGTCTTGATTTCGCCCCAACAGTGTCTAAATCTGGTTCAGACTTGACAGAGCTCAATCTTGAAATCAACTTGGGCTTTACACACATGATCTACCCTACAGCCCTGGTAGGTTTGTTTCCCAGTAAAGGAGACACTGAATACATTTTCCAGTGAAGCACACACAGAAAACATTCTGAGAAGTGGGCACACATAATGACTCCCTGGTACTTCACCTGGCTAATGACTGCTTTTGGCAAAATAAGACAATAGGACTACGTACATATTTTATGCGTGCGTGTATCACCTCTGATTACCATCTTCCACAAAAACCTCCACACAATATTATCTTTTAATTAGCTCTTAACCACAGCACCACTTCCATTTACTGAGGAGATAACTAGAGAGGCAATCAGGCAGACGAGTCAGACCGCCACTGTTAATTACCCACATGCCAATAATGAGACAGAGCCTCTTATTAGCTCCCTACAATCCAAAGCTTCCTCACAGTCCACTGCTTTGCCAACTCCCCACGGCCTACTAAAGGAGATCTGCTTTTTAAGAGGGAAGAGGAAGCTTACAGCTTAACTGTATTTTTTAAGCACCTGCAGCAATTGCTCAGGCTGGGTGTCCTTGTGTCGGTGGGAGGTAAATGAATGAATGGGCCTTCTTCACTCTCTCTCAGCACTTTTTAATCAGGCAAGTAGTGTAAAAACTCAGAAGGGGCAAACATTTCAGGGTGTGTGATGTTTAACATCACACATCAACTGTAAGATACAAGAAGGATCCACTTAATTTGTTGCTATCAACTAAGCCCATCACATCAGGGGATTGTGATGACTTTTATTTTGCTGCCAGACATCAGATCACACGATAAATGTGATAGCAGGGTTGGCATTAGGGCTGGGCAACATATCAATATTGTATCAATATTGTGATATAAGACTAGATATTATTGTGGTTTTGGACATTGTAATATTCAAAGTATTGCCTTTCCTGGTCAAAAAGCTACATAACAGTAAAGTAATGAAATCATGAGATTCTTCTAGCTGTTCTATTATTTGCCTTTAGTAGGCTGCAATATTTAATCTATTATTAGTCAACTATTAAATAAACAGCCAGCTCATTTGGAAATGTATTAATCAGTTCAATCAATCAGAACACTTTTTAAGAAAAAGAGAAAAAAAAAACTCTAATTCTAGCTTCTTAAATTTGAACATTTTCTGGTTTCTCCAATCCTCTATGACAGAAAACTGATTATTTTTGGAAATTTGGAAAAGACAAGACTTTTGAAGTCATTATCTTGGTCTTTTTTTCGACCAAACAACTAACTGATTAATTGAGAAAAAAAATAACTGATTAAAGTTGCAGCCTTTTCTTTACCCATTTAGTCATCATATCAACATTGCTGATGATTATTTATCAAAAATCTCATTCAGTAA